>NC_083428.1:52018657-52172841 GCF_020745735.1 Hemiscyllium ocellatum
TGTCTGAAGGGGGTGATGATCTCTGGAGTGAAAATGTATCACTGGCCAGATCTATATAATACCACATGATCATCATTCTCCTTCCTGGTCTCCCTATGACCTTGTGTGATTGTATCCTCTTTATCTTGCACTCAATACACAGATGCCTTTCCCCCCATTCACATCTAATTTCAATCCTTTTTGCATCGCTTCTGGTTCACAACAGCTAAAAGCCGTTTTCCTTTTGCCACACACTTTTTTTCCCTGCCACCCATCCCCCAACTCTGTTAAGGATTAAAAAAGACCATTTTCCAATCCTTTTCACTTCTGAAGAAGTGTCACATGGACTTGAAACGCTAACAATGTTTTTCTATTCTGCAGATGCTGTGAGACCTGCTGAGTTTCTCCAGAAATGAATAGGCACAGCACAAATTTTCAACTAAACAAATAACTGTGGATATTAGAAATAAAATTGCAAAGACTTCTGAGAATCTGGAGCTTTATAGAAGGGTCACTGACCTGAAAGATTAACTCTGTTTTCACTCCACAGGATGCTGTCAGACCTGCTAATTTTCTTCAACAATTTCTCTTTTTGAACAAGTTCCAAAGATGTGTGTCAAAACTGCCCAAACGCCCTGAACAACACGTGTTACCACACACTGGGAAGTGAACGATCGCACCATGTGCACACATTCGCTGCCTCTGAAACTGCATACAGCTGCCTCACTGACACGACAAAGGTCTTAATCAGGGTCAGGAGAGAAACAAAGAGAAACACAGGTGAAGGCATTATAGAAAGGAAACGATTCAGATGAATATGTTATATTATTTAATTAATGTAACAAATTGGAGGCACGGCACGTGGGAGAGACCCTGAGCAGAATGTGAATATGAAAATGGAAGTGATACCACATCAGAAACCAGATTAGGTCACTGAATACAGGGCTGATGGGTGAATGGGTCTCGGTGTGAACTGGTGGACAGTCAGTAGAATTGACTTGCAGATTTTGCAGCTCAGACTGGGTTTATCATCTAATGCTGTAGACCACAGCAGCAGCAGAAGCAGTGTTGTATTCAATCTCAATCTGTAACTTTTGTTTCCCCGGGATAATCCATCAGTCTACCATTAACATCAAGGTGATTTATGGTTCAGTGAAGAGTGTGGGTGAACATGCCAAGGGCAGAACCATGAGTACCTATCCCTGATGACAGCCCATTAAAGCTATGATACTTGACTGGTTACTTTCTAACCAGCAGAACTAACATTTAATCAAGAGAGAGAAGTTATAGCAAAACGAACAGATCAGATCTGCACTCTGCAGTCCTGCCACATTCAGGCATAAATGTCGATGGACCAGGAAACAACTTCGTGGAGGGGAGGACTCCACAAATATCCCCTTCTCAAGTACGCCAGTATAAAAATCAAGTATGCATCATCTGGACCATTCTCAGCCAGAAGCGTTGATTTGATGATCCACCTCACCCTCGCCATGATGCCCACAGAATCTCAGATCAGTCTTCAACCAATTCGACTGCCTGCATGACACATGAAGAAACAGCTGAACACAGTAGATATGACAAAGTCAGTGGCCCTGACTTCATTCCTGCAATAGGACTGAAGCCTTGTGCCGCACAACAAGCCGTGTCCATGGGGAAGCTGTTTCATTCCAGCTCCAACTCTGATATCTACCTGGTAATGTGAAAAATTACTCAAATCTGTCCAGACCCCAAAGAGGAGAATAAGTACCATCTGACCATTGGCCACGCCCTCAGTGCCATCACGATAGTCAAATTGGTGGAGTTCTATTAGACAGAGCTGTCAAGCAGTAAAGAAATAAACTGCTCAGTGTGGTTTCTGATGGGTCTCCATGTGGCGATGATGCTGTTGTGGAAATATCACTGGATTACTAATCCAAACCAGACTAATGCTCTGGCAGCTGACGGAAGATAAAAACAGTTAATAACACATTGAGATGTAAAATCTGGTGTCACAATAGTGAGCTTGAAGCCAATGTCCATTGTAAACAGCAATTTGCTTCCCCAATGTACTTTCAGGAAGTGAATCTCCGTGCTTTCCTCGTCTGTTCTAAAAGTGACTCCAGACACACAGACATGTGATAAACTCTTCAATGGTCTCTGAAATGGCCAAGCAAGGCACTCAATTAATGTAAAACTGCTCCGAGGTCTTAAAAGATAAAAACAGATAGAACAACCGACAACAAGTTTGGTTTTGGAAAAGAGAACCGGAAACAGTCTTGTCACCAGTCAGATGCTGCTTTCCTAATATTTGAGAGCTTTTGTCAACAGCTACAGAGTTTTTCCACAGACTGCACAGAAACATCGTGAAAGGAGTAGGCTATTAGACACATTGAGCATTTCCCATTCTGGTTCCTAGAGAAAATATCCTCAATGCAGTTTCCCCAGACAGTGTTCATATCCCTTAGTAGGTTTAAAACACCGGAAATATAAAATAAGAACTGCCGTAGTACTTTCAGTCAATTAAGTTTGCTCCCTCATTCAATATACAGACGGTCCTTCCAAATTCAGGCATGAATGTCGATGGACCAGTAAATAACTTAGTGGAGGAGGGGACTCCACAAACATCCCCATCCCAAGTAACGGAATAGCCCTGTACTCGATTGACTGCAACGCAAGTCGTGAATTGTGCCTTTTTTTTTCATAACGCAATCTCCTGTTCACTGTGACGTGATTCAGCACCTGCTGAACAGCAAAACCCAGCCTCTCGATCCTCTGTCTCCAAAATGCACCCTCAGTATGTTCAGCTATAACAGGAATGTAATCAGATCTGCAAGCCTTGAACCTTAACCTGAAACTTTGAACTGTAGTCTAAATTTAGAAGGAACTTTATTTCAAACAGGGGAAGAATCTTGGGACAACTGGAATCCCGTGTCTGAATCACGTGGTTGGTCAGCCCCGCACACTTTCTGGTAAAGACCGTGGCGAAAGGTAGTCAGTGACGGTCGTGTGACAGTGTTCCTTTTACTGTACTATTTCATTACAGCATGTGATTTAGAGATTTAATTAGACTGTTTTCATGTGCGTGTTAGACTAACTTTAATTTTTGATATTGATATTTCATGGGGTTCGTCCCATACGCTCCACTATCACCTGATAAAGGAGCATCACTCCGAAAGCTAATGTGCTTCCAAGTAAACCTGTGGACTATAACCTGGTGTTGTGTGATTTTTAACCTCGGAATCTAATCCTTCTGAATCACATCCCCCTCATCCTTCTCTACTCCAAAGTAAACAACCCGAGCTAATCAACTCCATCTGAGGCAACATCCTGGTGAACCTCCTCTTTACCCCTCCGAGCAATCACAAACTTCATGCAATGTGATTCCCAGAACTGTACACAGTCTACCACCTTGGTCTAACCAAAATTCTGCATTGCTCTTTTAATCTGTGCCTCGATGAACAAAGGCCATGTTTATGATCCCCTATGCTTTCTAAACTAGTGCACCAATCTGTTCCGTCACATTCAAGGATGTGTGGAGAAGCAACCTCTGAGCTTCCTAGTCTGCTGCCATTCATTGAGTTGTCCCCTGTCTGGCTCCTTCTACAAAAGTGCATCACCTCATATTTATCAGGTTACATTCCATCTGCCATTGATCCACCCATCTAACCATTCCATCTGTATCTTGCTGTAACCAACCCGCCAATCTTGTGTCAAGCGCAAATTGATTTATCACTCTCTTCCCACCCTCTCTTCCGTATCCACAATGGCATCATGTATGATGACCACAAATAATAAGGTTAAAGATCACCCAACAAATGATACTCCAATAGGTCTATTCGGAGGCACTAGGTTTCGAAGCGCTGATTCTTCATCAGGTGGTTGTGCGCTTTGAAATCTCGTGCCTCCGAATAAATGTGTTGGACCATAATCCAGTGTTCTGTGATTTTTAACTTTGTCTACCCTAGTCCAACATCAGCACCTCCGTATCATAAATAATAAGGGACACATCACTGATTTCTGTAGTTCACCATTGGATACTGGCCTCCAGTCACACAGGCAGCTTTCTACCACCACTCTCTGTCTCCTAACACTAAGTTGATTTGGATGCAACTTGGAAGTCACTAATAGGTCTTACCTGTTGCCTGATTATTCTGTGGCAATTGACATACGGATAGAATATCTGGGGATTCTCTTTAACCTTGCCCTGCCATGAGGTTTCCATGTCCCTCTGTTAGTCAGTCCCGTCCGCGTGCAGATTTTCCTCCTTATTGCAGTTTTAAATGACCTGTGCCTTATCCTGCCATTATTTGCATTAAATGTGGAGTAGACAGCCAGAGAAACATTTTGATTATTTCCAATTTGTCACACATTTATTGAATTTTCTAAATTTCACTGTGATCATCTTTCATTGTTTGGAATTGTAGAGAACACAAGCCGCGTTTCCTCATCAGGCAATCTTGCCATCTGAGGGACGAATCTGGAGAATGTCCATTGCACTTTCTCTGTGGCCAATATATTCTTTCTCAGATTGGGTCACCAAAACTGTACACAATCTTCCAGGTAGAATCTCACCAAAATGCTGTGCAACTGCTTCAACATGTCCTTCCATCTATACTTCGGCAAAACAAACTTTATGTTTCCACTTACATATATTCCTCTAAATATCTTTTAAAAATTGTGAAGTTTATCATTATGATTTCCCTTTCAGAAGTAAATACTGACTCTCTCCAATGTTGCTGTTAATTTCTAAATACCCAATATCACATCCTATATCGTAGATTCCAATAGTTTCCCTTCAGATCACCACTTAATTGGTCTGCAGCTCTCCACACTATCTCCTCACCCCTTTGTAGATGCTATTCATCTACCATGCTTTAATTATGTTACTAACTTCCATTTATGTGCAATGGCTTCCGGTCTCTACAAAATAAACAGGAATATAAAACACAGTGCAATTAATACTTCTACTGCTGATTTATTTCTGACAGTTTAATATGAATTACATTTCTTTCGTCATACATCCAGTAAAGTTATTTGTGTGGAACTGAAAAATAAGAAAGGATGAGAAATTGAATGGAATTGAATTTAATCCCCTAATAGTCAGAGGGAAGTTGAGAAACAAACTTGTACATAGATCTTAGCTATGTGTAAGAATAATAGGGTAGTTACGGTAAGGGATTTCAACTTTCAAACATAGACTGATATAGTGTCAAGCGTTTAGATGGAGAGGAATTTGTTACGTGTGTACGAGACAATTTTCTGATTCAGTATGTGAATGTACCTACCAGAGAAGGCGCAAAATTTGACTTACTCTTAAGAAATAAAGCAGGACAAGTGACTGAGGTGTAAGTCAGGGAGCACTTTGCGGCCAGCGACCATAATTCTACTAGATTTAAAATAATGATTGAAAAGGATAGACCAGATCTAAAAATTGAAATTCTAAATTGGAGAATGGCGAATTTCGACGTTATTAAGCAAGAACGTTTGAAAGCTGATTGGGGGCAGATATTCGCAGGTAAAGGGATGGCTGGAAAATTGGAACCTTCAGAAATGAGATAACATAATCCAGAGAAAGTATATTCCTGTTAGAGTGAAAGGAAAGTCTGGTAGGTATGGGGAATGCTGGATGACGAAAGAAATTCAGGGTTGTTACGAAAAAGAAGGAAGTTTATGTAAAGTATAGACAGGGTATATCAAATGAATAATTAGAAAACTATAAGGGAAGCAGGAGTATTCTTAAGAGGGAATTCTGGAGGGAGAAACGGGACATGAGATAGCTTTGGCAAATAGAATTAAGGAGAATCCAAAGAGTTTTTACAAATACATTAAGGACAAAAGGGTAACTAGAGAGAGAATAAAGCCCCTCAAATATCGACAAGGTGGCCTTTGTATGGAGCCACAGAAAATGGATGAGGTACTTAATAAGTATTTTGCATCAGTTTACACCGTGGAAAAGGATATGGAAGATAGAGAGTGTAGGGCAATAGATCGTGACATCTTGCAGAACGTCCATATTACAGAGGAGGAAGTGCTGGATGTCTTGAAACGCATAAGAGTGGATAAATCTCCAGGACCTGATCATGTACCCTAGAACTCAGTGGAAAGCTAAAGAAGTTATTGCTGGGCCTCTTGTTGAGATATTTGTATGATTGATAGTCACAGGTGAGGTGCCAGAAGACTGGAGGTTACCTAACGTAGTGCCACTGTTTCAGAAGCCAGGGAACTATAGACCAGTGAGCCTGATGTCAGTGGTGGACACGTTGTTGGAAGGAATCCTCAGGGACAGGATTTACATATATTTGGTAAGGCAAGGACTGATTAGGAATACTCAACATGACTGTGCGTAGGAAATCACGTTTCAAAAACTTGATTGTTTTCTTTTGAGGAAGTAACAAAGAGCATTGATAAGGGCAGAGCGGTAGATGTGATCGATATCGACTTCAGTAAGGCGCTCGACCAGGCTCCCAATGGGAGATGGATTAGCAAGGTTAGATCTCCCGGAATACAGGGAGAACTTACCATTTGGATACGTAACTGGCTCAAAGGTAGAAGGCAGAGGGTAGTGGTGGAGGGTTATTTTTCAGACTGGAGACTTGTGACCAGTCGAGTGACATAAGGATCGGTGCTGGGTCCTCTACTCTTTGTCATTTACATAAATGATTTGGATGCGACCATTAGAGGACATGATTAAGTTTGCAGATGTCACCAACATTTGAGGTGTAGTGGAAAGCGAAGAAGTTTACAACAGATTACAACAGGATCTTGACCAGGTGGGTCAATGGGCTGAGAAGTGGCAGATGGAGTTTAATTCAGATAAATGCGAGGTGCTGCATTTTGGAAAAGCAAATCTTAGCAGGACTTATTCCACTTAATGGTAAGATCCAAAGGAGTGTTGCTGAACAAAGAGACCTTGGAGTGCAGGTTAATAGCTCCTTGAAAATGGAGTCGCAGGCAGATAGGATAGTGAAAGAGGAGTTTGGTATGCTTTCCTTTATTGGTCAGAGTATTGAGGACAGGAGTTGGGAGGTATGTTGCGACTGTACAGGACATTGGTTAGGCCACTGTTGGAACATCGCGTGTAATTCTGGTCTCCTTTCTATCGGAAAGTTGTTGTGAAACTTGAAAGGTTTCAGGAATGATTTACAAGGATATTGCCAGAGTTGAAGGACTTGAGTTATAGGGAGAGGCTGAACAGGTTGGGGCTGTTTTCCCAGGAGCATCGGAGGCTGAGGGGTGACCTTATAGTGGTTTACAAAATTATGAGGGGCATGTATAGGGTAAATAGGCAAAGTCTTTTCCCTGGGGTTGGGGAGTCCAGAACTAGACGGCCATAGGTTTAGGGTCAAGAGGGGAATGATATAAAAGAGACCTATGGGGCATTTTTCTCTCACAAAGGCTGGTACAGGTATGGAATGAACTGCCAGGTTAAGTGGTGGAGGCTGGTACAATTACAACATTTAAGAGGCATCTGGATGGTTATATGAATAGGAATGGTTTGGAGGGATACGGGCCGGATGCTAGCAGGTGGGACTAGATTGGGTTGGGATATCTGGTCGGCATGGACAGGTTGGACCGAAGGGTCTGTTTCCATGTTGTACATCTCTATGATTCTATGACTTAGCAATGCAGAATCCAGATACCTTAAAGCTGCCTGTAACTGATGCAAATTGACTTTACCTTTAGTTCCACAAGTCCTGTATTATCACTTGCTATTCTTACACATTTTCTGTATCTTCCTCCATGAAAACAGATACAAATTAGCTGGTTTATTTCTTGGCCATTTTTCTCTGTTCTCCACAATAAATTTTCCTCTCCCAAGACAAATTTCCACATTTAACCTTGCTTTTATTTTGTATCCTTTGAAATATAGATCGTAGATTTCTGCAGTATTCGTGTTCATGTTTGTTACCATGTATGTTCTCTTTTTGATTTCCTCGTCAGTTTTATGGGCTTCCTATTCGGGATCGTCAATTTATGAGAATTGTCTGGTTTCCACACTGTCTGGAATTCTTCTGATGTCGCTTCCTATGACTGATATAATCTTTAGTTTTGTTATGTTAACCATCATTAAGTCACTTTCTCACTCATTGTTGTTTTTACCTTAAAGAAATAGACGCATTTTCAGTGTTTCTGTAAATCTCCTGGTATTGACCACATAAATCTAAGAACACTGCAGGAAGTCAGAGAAGAAATTGGGAGGGACCTAGCTGACATTTTTGCATCATTGCTGGCCACAGGTGAGTTCACGGAGGACAGGAAGGTAACATATTCTGTGCCCTTATTCAACAAGAGCTACAAAGAAAAACCTGGGAACTACAGATCAGTCAACCTAAAATCTAGTGGTAAGTAAGTCACTTGAGACGATTCTGAGAGAGAAGATATACATGCATTTGGAAAGACAGGGTTTGATTAGGAGCAGTCAGCATGGCATTGTGCATGGGAGATCATGGCTCATAACGTTGACGAAAGCAGGGTGGTTTAGGCAGTCTATGCGGATTTCAATAAGGCCATCAATAACGTTCCACATGGTATGCTGCTGTAGAAGGTAAGATAATTTAGAATTGAGGGGGAGCTGGCAAATTAGAAACAAAATTGTCTTGATGGTGTGATGCAGATGGTAATAGTGGAAAGATGCTTGTCGAACTGGAGGCCTGTCACTCGTGGAGTGCCTCAGGGATCGGTGATGGGACCATTACTGTTTGCCATATGCATAATGGCCTCGATTAGAATGTATAAGGCATGATTAGCAAGATTGTAGACGACACTAGAAAATGTTGGTGTAGTGGACAGTAAGGAAGTTTTTCACAAATTGAAGCAGGACCTTGATCAGCTGGGCACTTGGGCAGAGAAATGGCAAATGTAGGTTAATATATATAAAATGTAGGTTAATATATATCTTGCATTTCCGAAAGTCAAACCAAGGTCGGAATTTCATGGTGAATGGTTGGGCTCTGGAATTCAGGTGCACAGGTCTCTGCAAGTTGATTCAGAGGTATACAGGGTAGTGAAGAAGACTTTTGGCACAGTAGCCTTCGTTAGTTAAGGCATTGAATATCGAAGTTAGGGAGTTATGTTGCAGTTATACAGGACACTGGTCAGCCCATACTGGTAGCATTATGTTCAGTTTTGTTCACTTTGCTACAGGAAGGATGTTATGAAACTGGAAAGAGTGCCAAAGAAATTTACAAGTTTGTTGCCAAGGTTTCAATGGTCTGAGTGAAAGGAAGAGGTTGGACACGCCAGGTCTTTTTACTTTAAAGTGTATGACACTGAGGGGGAATCTCATATAAATGGATATGATCATGCGAGGCATGAATTAAGTGAATGCACTCTGTCTTTTTTCCGAATGTTGAACAATCACGGACTAGACGGTATCAGTTTAAAGTGAGAGTGGAAAGAATGGAAGGAAACTGGAGGAGCTTTTTTTTACACACAGGATGGTACGCATATGGAATGAGGTGCCAATATAAGTGGTTGAGGTGGACTCATTAACAACATATAAAAGGCACGTGGGCAAATACACGGATAGGAAAGGATTAGAAGGATATGGGGCAATGGCAGAGAAATGGGTTTAGCGTAGATGGGCATTTTCTTTTCGGAATTGACCACCTTGGACCGAAGGGCCCGTGTCTCTGCTGTAGAGCTCTCTGACTCTAACAACCATTGCTTGTCTCCCACTGAATGTTATATTGTACTTTCCCAAACCACTGGAGCGAACTTGCCCCTCTCGTCTCCAGGCTTCCATTATGTTTGACCAGAATGTTCACACATTCTATATTGTATGCAGACACTGTGCAAAATACAACATAGTAATGTCACTATTGTTCAAAAACTGCTTCAGAGCAAAGCTAATCATTAGTCTTCCTGACCACACAACACCAAATCCAAACAAACATGGTCTCCAGTTTGGTTCACAACATACTCTTCAACCTACCTGATATGCATACGAATTTTTTTTCACAACAGTAGAAGCCATTCAGTTAACGCAGTTTAGCTGTAACTTGAGACCATCCATTATTACTGCAGCATCCACAAATATTTGTTATTTATTCACAGAACGACGGTGCTTTTGGATAATCAACATTTGTTGCCCATGTCAGAGGACAGTTACGATTCAACAACATTGCTGTGGTTCTGGAGTCACACGCAGGCCAGACCTACTAAGGATAGCAATCTCCTTGCCAAACGTGTAGTAGTGAACCAGATGAGTTTTTCCAACAATCGACAATGCATTCACGGTTATCATAGACCCTTGATTCCAGACACTTACTGAATTCAACTTGCACCGTTTGCCATGGCAGGTTTCGAACCCAGGACCCCAAAGCATTCCCTGAGTCTCTGGTTTAAGAGTGCAGCGATAACAACACTAAGCCATTGCTTCTCCTTGCGCATCTAATTTCCAGAGCATATGATGCAAACTATTTGCACAACAGTTTTGGTTTAGATACATAACACACCAACGTTTGCCCCTCTTTGCTATTTGTAAGATCGACCCAAACGGACTCTGTGGAATCTGAGGAACAGGGTTTGTGGCGTTACTAGTGATGCACTTGGAATAGACGTTCAGGGAGGTTCTCCTTGACGCTGAGATGATCTGAAGAAATGTTCAGCAATACAGGACAAACATTAATATCCTCCCCACTCTGCCAGGATAAGAGTCACCGTATTCTCTCTGCTCCCTCACACTCACTGTATATCTGTTATAGCACCTACCCCAGAACAAGGCTCACGCGCTATCTCCAAATATGGCTCAAGTACTACTACTCTCACTATTGAATTCAGCACCTTCCCTTCCACATGTTTTCTGTCACCGACACAATACTTCCCCTCCCCAACACTAACAATGCTGCATGGATACAACACTGTGGGCAGACTCCCTGAGGACACCTCACCACTTCACTCCCGCAACTACACCAGCACTAACAGCAGTGTCATCCACTCCCACCCTCACTCCCTCCCACCCTTTCCCTCCCATCCTTTCTCCTGGAATAGGATAGAAAGGGCCAAGCTGGGAGGTGGAGTGCCCGCAATTCGTTCTCTCCCCCCCTCCCCTCACCATGTAAAAGGATCCTGCCCAAGCCAGAGAGGACTGGGACATGTGGAGATTCAGAGCCATTCATATTCCACCAACCGAATAAGAAGCAACGTCCCGGGAAGGGCAATTCTCAATTTAAACTCACTGTCAGTTCTAGCCCCGGCTCTTTATCTCTCAAAAGATCCCAGAGATGCAGGCATAGAAATGCACATAGGCATTGGTAAACTCCCCAATATACTATCACACACAATACGTACACGCAAATAGGCACGCACACACGTAGAGGCACACAGAGGCATATATAGTCACACACAAATAGCTGCGAACACAAGTAGAAATACACAGGCTGATACACAGACAGTCAGACATAGACACACAAATACTCAGACAACAAGCACAAGGACACATGCAAACATATGCATACACAGAGACACAGACACTGTTGTCATTAACGCACAATTCGATTTTTTTTATTTATAAGGGGATCAAGGATTGTAGGGAGAAGGGTGGAGAATTTGTTGAAGAACATATAAGAAATTATTGAACGGCATATCATTCTTGATGGGCCGAATGGCCTAATTCTGTTCCTTTTTTTAATGCTCGTGTGGTGTTTTGCTAACAGGTATTCTCTTCCTTCGACAGCAACAGATGCTGGGTTTGACACATATTTGATTAGAAAGAGTCAGCGGTAATGTGGGACAACTTTGGAGAGCTGTATGGTTTATGTCTATATCTAATTATTATGTTCTTATGTCTGAAAGAAGCTGGCGATTTGATGTTAGGTTAATACAGTTTTAAAATAACGGGTCCTGCAATGAAATAAGGATGTCCCTATAATTTTAGTGTTGTGCTATCTGTGAGCCCTCATCCTCAGGGAGCAATGAAGACTCAGTTATTGAAGATATTCAAGGCTAAGCTGGACTGATCTTTGCTGGACAGAAGAGTCAATGTTTGTTGGGAACAGACAGGAGACGGATGGTCAGGCACACTCGGATCAACCATGAGCATTCTGAATGGTACCGCTGAATGTACGACTGCTGCACCTATCCAATGTGTTTTGCCATCAATCCACCCTCGAGGCTGTTACAGAGATATGCTGCTGTCCCTACCCCATGTATTGTTCCCTCAATCCACCTTCGAGACTGTTACAGAGATATTCTGCTGTCCATACCACATGTGTTGCTCCCTCAATCCACATTCGACGCTGTTACAGAGATATACTGCTGTCTCTACCCCATATATTATTCCCTCAATCCTAACTCGATGTTATTACAGAGATATTCTGTTACCCCTATCCCATGTGTTGG
The DNA here is from genome assembly GCF_020745735.1 of Hemiscyllium ocellatum. Lineage (NCBI taxonomy): Eukaryota > Metazoa > Chordata > Chondrichthyes > Orectolobiformes > Hemiscylliidae > Hemiscyllium > Hemiscyllium ocellatum. The sequence continues at coordinate 52,030,958 of NC_083428.1, forward strand.
TCTCTCAATCCATCCTAGAGGCTTTTACAGAGTAGGAGACCACACCATTCAGCCACACAGGATCATTACAATGAGATGTGAAGAGATCATTCTACTCCTCCAAAGAGTTAAGAGGAATGGCGAATGAAGTAATTCAGTTCGTTGAGTTCATTACAGCGACCAACAGGAGGCCATTCAACCCGCCTGAGCTGTTATACAGGAAGAGGGAACTGTCACTAAAAAGAAATACGGATAAATGTTTATTTTCAGGTTGCAAATCTGTAACTAGATTAGTGCCTCAGAGATCACTGTGCGGGCATCACTGATCAATAATCAGTATCAAAGATCTGGAAGAAGGGGACTGATTGACTTGAAGTTCATTTAGCTCGTAAACCAAGATAGCAATTCAAAATATCATCAAATGGAAGTAGTGAGTGTGCAATGTGATATGGACAGGGAAGGTAAGTGAGCAAACCTTCAGCATAACGCGAGATGTCGATTTTGGTAGGAAGAATAAACTGCAGGAAACAATTTAATTGAAGAGAGATTGCAGAGCTCTGTGATGCAGATGGTATTTGTGTGCTTGGTACCTGATTCATGTAATGTTAGTCTGCTGATGCAGCAAGTAGTTTGCAAAATAAATGGAATGATCCTGTTTCTGGCTAAAGATATCGGGTTTAATCATGAATGGCTACTGCATCAGTACAGGACATTCTTGAGGCCAGATCTGATACATTGTGTGCAATTTTGATCCCCAAACGAAAAAAAAGAAACACTGTCTTGACAAGATTTTCAAAGACGTTTCCCTTCACTCATTCTTGGAATTAAGCCCTTTTGTTCTCGATTATTATCACTCTCAACCTCAGACGAGAAACCTAATTGAACCATACATAATTTTCAGAAAGTTTTATCAGCTGGATACTTGTTTTCTCTTGTCTGGGAGACTAAAGCTCGAGAATACTTTTTGAGGACAATGTGTATTGATATTAACACATATTAAGAAGACATGAACAATTTTTAAAAAAAAATACGCAGATGCATATAAACATGTCATCAAATTACAAAGTAGGGACAATTTTTGCTCATAAAAGGCACTGTGCACAACAACAGCAGTGATGCACCTGCATTATCAGACATTCCAGAGAATATTCAAGGAGATTGCACATGGCCCAGTTTGATGTTCATTTGACATTATTGGATAGTTCAAATTAACGAGGGAGAAAAATGTCCCCTGCCTGAGAAACAGCAGCCGATTGATCCCTTTCTCTTACTTTGTTTCTCCTGACGACAAAATATGAGACAATAAAATTCCTGACTAATTTTTGCCACTCGAGAAAGATTCCCGACGATATTTTATTGGAATCTCTCCACTGCCTGAAGCAAAGGGAATTCAGCCTCACCCAACTGCCCCACGATGTAATTCCCAATAAAAGCAGCTTGTGTAAGTAGAATAATTTCAAAGGCGGAAAAACAACATTTGGGACGCGCTATCATTTTACCATCGGTTATGAGTTCAACTTTTTGTGTCTCACATGTTTCTGGAAAATGACTCAGTCTGAGACGTATATTATTGGCCACATCTCAAAACTGGTTAGATTTAAAATTAGTTTTAACCAGTGGACGAGTAGGGCTGGAAAAAGTATCGATGATCCTCCAACATTGGTCGGAATACGAACAAGGGATTCTCAAAGTGCTGTTCAAGTGGGAATTCCCTTCCCCTGAAGTCATTGGTGCCTGTGTGTTTACATTTATTTAAAGTTGTGTTTGTTCAACATTTGACAGGGAAGTGAATGTGGGAAAATAGTGTACAGATAGAAAAGTGGTGCCGAGTCTACAATGAGACCACCTAAGACCTTTGTGCCTGGTGAGACAGTAACAAAGTATCTCATGACCAGCTCCTGCTCCTCAGTCGTATATTCCTATGCTAAATTCAGCTTTTCAAACCGGCTAAAATGAGCAGGTGTCGGCCGCTTGCTCCAAGTTCTTGTTCCACAGTAACGCAGGATATCATTCAGTACTTCAAACTGTCAAACATGGTTTGGTGTGGGTTAGAAAATGTTATTTGGAAAGCCAAACTGGGTTCGAAATACGCCTCCTGTCTCTTTACAGAGTGCTTCATTTGTTGTCATGGTCTAGACCCAGATTCATTGTGAATACAGTCCCCATACCTAACCCAGAGATGACGCACAAAATACTTTTCTCTCGATGACTGCGACATTCAATAATCGAATGAATGTCCAGGAAAATTACAGCCACTGACTTTCCAATTGCAGAATACGAGAACATAAGAAAAGAAGTAGGTAATACGGACAATCCGGCCATTATATGTGATCATGACCGATTTACTGTTGGCCTTAACTTCTCTTTAATGCCCTATTAATCACATCCCTTAGCTCTCTCACGGGACAAATATACATCGACCTCCTCTTTAAATACTGTCAGTGATCTAGCTCCTCTAGCTCTCTACCCCATATAAATCCTGACGTACATTACCTTCTGTGAGAAGAAATCACTCCATACACCTACACTGTCACCTATTGATATGAACAAGTGCTGAACACAGGGGCTCAGGAAAGAGTGAATGGCCCTGATATCAAGGCAATATTTGACTGAGGATCTCATCGGGATCCCTTACTTATTTCAGCTGAATGGCAATCAGGTGTACGCTCACCGCTGGTCTAGGTCTTTCAGAGAACAAAGAAAGATGTTTGTGGTCGGTGGCCGACAATCCTCTCCGTCCTGAGACATCTCTGCAGGAGATCCTGTGAGCAGCTACCTCGACACAAATACCTTCAGCTGCGTCATCAATGTCTACGCTTCCCCCCCACCGCCCCGGCCCCACCCGCCATAAGATCAGAAGTGCAGCTGGTCAATGAAGATCACACAATGTTCAGAACATTTTCTCCCCCTTCAGCACGTGAACCAGTGTCTGTGTCCATGTGCAGCATTCAGATTTGTGCTGTTAAAGTGCCGAAAACATTCATGTAACAGCACAGTCAGACACTGCACATTTCCACAGTTACATGAGGAGCTCATTCAGCATCTCCAACAAGTTACACACGGATATGTGGAAGCCATTAAGTCCATTGAAACAACTGAACAAGAAGAGGGACAGCCCATTCAATCCTCCTGACTGTTATACAGCAAGCAAAGGGGTCTGGTCAGCACATCGAGTTGTAAAACTGGAACAGGCTTTGCCAAATCAGCCTATTCAACTTAATCCATGGGACCAGAAGGCCATTTTGCTCCTCAAGACGCATATACAGGAACAGGAGCGTGTCCGTGATGCTCCAACATGACAAACCAATGAAACAGAGACTGCACTGATATAGGTCTCCATGATGCTATTCATGGCTCCATTGTTTGTGGAATGTGTGCTACTTTGACATGGTTTTCTGGCAGTGAGGAGGGAAGCCTAATGTTTTGTGCCAAGTCTGAAGGTGTCATTTTCCATCTCCGAGAAGACAGACCCATATTCACTGAGGACGTCAGAAGGTGGTGGCAATAGTTAACTCTTTTATAATGAAGGTATTGTGGCTGCTGTCGGGATTGTGGATAACAAGACGTTCAGTGCAGGATCACACACAAAACGAACTGTATTAATGTGGGGAGAGTTTATTCAAAAGCCTGGACCTCTCTCTCTCTCAATGGAAATGGGGAGTGAGGGTGGGTGAAGGAACGTTCTCAGAGGCACTTAAGCTATCGAGAATCATGTAGCCCGAGTCAAAAAGAACAAGCCGTTGAAGTTATCACCGTATCAGTGTCTGTTTAGAACATAATGAGTGATTGTGCGTCCCACTCTAGGTGCAACGAAATCACCTCTAATTCTCTCAGCGCAACAGATTAATCTTCACTCTCTCATCATTGTACCTTAATCCCAGGGTTGAGTCCGGTGAAACCCCATTGCACTCTTTCTGTGGCAAGGAGATTACTCCTTATAAAGGAGAGAAAGCCGTCCTCAATACCTCAAATAATGCCTCAATAACAGTCTCAGGGTTGATCGTAATAATTCTTTTCCCCCACTTAGCTGTGTCCGTTTCCTTCTTATGGTGGAAAAAGCCATTCCTTCTCTATGCACTACCATTGACGTGGAGTTTAGATGTTACTTACATCTGTATGGAAACATCAATAAAGCCAGCACCAGAGATACCTATGGAGATGAGCATCTCGATCGGGGAGAATTTCAATGAGTTTGAATACACCTAAAATAGGGGATGATAACGTACCTGAATGGAAATGAGCTGTTGGAATATGGGAAACGGATAGAGGAAGGGAGCTATCTTTACTTCTGTGCTTCTCTCACTGGAAGTATGCAGCCCTGGTGAGGCCAGCATGTTATACCGATCTTGAACTGAGTGGCTAGTTCAGCTGTTACACAGGACAGTAAAGAGTAAAACACATTGTGTGGGTTTGCAGTATTACGACACGGGATAAAGTTTTCAGCTTGATTTAAAACCAGCAACTGAGAAAAGATTTACGTCGTGCAGTAACCTTAGAAATTCTAGAGTCCAAGAACTATTTAAAGTAAAAATTAAAAACTTCATGTCATAAAGAATTATTAACGAACAATTATGTACAACCTATTCCTCTAACCTACCTTTGAACATCCCCCTCCACAATACTACTCTGAAAAGTCTCCTAATTAAGATTTACAAATCAAAACTTCTTATCTCAAAACCAGGAAGCTTTCAGCTCTTCTCCACATTCCTGTCTTTTTTTCCTCTCGTGGATTCTGCTTCAACAGCTACTGATCGATAAAGGTACCATTAAGAGAGCTATTTTTCACGCAATCTTTACATTCTGGTAGCTTGTCAGTTCTCCTCTTAACTGTTCAATTTTCCACGGTATTTTACTCTAAAGCATTGGACTGTGTCATTGGCTTTTAAGATTGTCAGTATACTATACTCAAACTTAATTAGGGGTGGGTATTTTGCGGTATAATGTAAACGGTTTGGCTGAATTTGTTTTTTGTCTCCAGGCATCAGCTAATCAATTTGTTTGACCAAATGTTACATTTTATCTTTTTTTCGAACACTTGATGCTGTCAGGTAGTTATTGCTGACTTTTAATTCTCTTAAAGGCACAGTACACCCACTTGCTCATCACAGAAGTCACACAGAAACCTGACTGTGGAAGGATGTCACATTGACTTCCCTAAAGGAGTTGCAGCAAGCTGATGGGCTATTTATAATAAATCAAATGGTTGCTTTTAAATTCCAGCAACTGATTTCATGAGATATCAACAGAGTAATAATCTCTGGCTTTAGATTATTGAATTGGGCACCATTAATTGTCTTCCCGTATGTGCAGAGAACAAGTAAAACATTCTCAAAAACATTTATTTTGTAATGGACATGTGGTTAGAAGGGACTTCAAACTGTTTGAACAAGGGCACAAATCATAGTTTATTCAGAAGTTACTCTGAGACTGAGGACGAGACTGGGACATCATGGTGGGGTATTGGACAGGATTGGTAAGTAGAGATGTAAATCTGTGAAGGGCAGAAAGGATTATGGAGTTTGAGATCAGTGTGGTTCCTTCTCACATATTAGTGAGCAATTTATAAATTGAATGTTGATAGTTGTAATGTAGGAGGAAAGGAATTTTTGTTTGGAACTGATAACAATGACTTGCACTTTTCCAAAATTTACGTATCATAAGCAGAAATTCAGTTCAATCTGGTTTAGTAGACACATAGAATGACTTACTGGGAACACCAACTATAGCGAGGACGGGATAGTAACCACCTTGAATAATCCAAAGGATACATCTTATCCGCGATGTTAATGATATCTCAGGCCTAGAAAGCCAGTAGAGACCGGAAGATAAACTCCTGTCCATTGTTGGAACATGCCAGTCTAATGTTCTCAAGTTTTGATCCATTATTGGAACATTCCAGTCTGTTGTTCTCAGATTCTGATCCACTGTTGGAACATTCCAATCCATGGTCCGCAGATTTTGAACCATTATTGTAACTTTCCAGTCTAATGCTCTCAGATTCTGATCTTTGCTCCTTCTCTCTCTGCAGCACCTGATCCCTGTTTGTGCTATTGGTGATGCTCCCACTCATACAATGGGGATAACACATTGAACAGAGCTCATTTATCATTGAACAGTGGAAACTCTCCACTAGGTTAATTTGTATCCACGGAGATTGACATTACTCACAGTCACAGAACAAACAGCTCCAGTTAACCCCTTTCAATTTAATACTCACTTTATTAAAATTCAAAAGAACGATTAAAATTTACACATTAGGCATGGGATATGTGGGGGTCACTGAGGGAAAGAATATCGAAGATGGTAGATTGATGGTGTAATCATTCAATCTGCCTTCGATATTGGAGTAACATCAAAGGATTATCAGAATATAAACAGTTTTTCAATGTATAAATGGAAACATACTGTCTGTAACTAATGATCAGTGATTATAATGTCAGTAAAATATGGAGAGAACTTTTCTAGTCCATAATCTGACAGGAAAATGTGTGTAAGACAACATGAGTTATAACAGACAAATGGCATGGATATGTTAACAGAGAATATTACGTGACACACAATTCAGATGGTTATTCGAGTATCAGAGTGGGCAGGTGAGGATCATGATGTTAATGATATCGATGTCAATCAACTGTCATTAAGTACCATTCATTGGACTTCAATTGCAGAGTTATTATGATGTAAGGGAGTAGATAGAAAACACAAATAATTGAGGACAAGGCTGCTAAGACTGGAGGGAGGGAACATGATATTTCCTAGTCATTAGTATTGGAATGTTATAACTCATATGAAGATCAAATTCCAGGATACAACTCCAAAGAGGAATGAGGAGAGCCAATATTCACGAAACAACCAGAAGACATTGGAGCAGAGATTTGGCCATTCAGCCCATTGAGCATGCTCTGCCATTCAATGATGGTTGTTAAGCTTCTAAACCCCATTCTCCCACTTTTTACCTGTAATCGTGGATCCCCTTTACAATCAAGAAACCTTTTGTCTCACTCTTAAATATACTCAATGACCTGGCTTGGACAGCCTTCCGTGGCAGTGAATTCGATAGATTCACCACTCTCTGGCTGAAAAGGCTTCTCCTTATCTCTGTTCTAAAGGTCTCCTCTTTACTCTGTCCCCTCGTGTCCTCGTCTCGCCTACCATTGGAAATATCTTCCCAAAATCCACTCTGTCAAGGTCATTCAGCATTCTGTAAGTTCCAATTACATCTCATAACATCCTTCTGATCTCATCAAATATAGATCACGAGCCCTCAAATATTCTTCATATGTTAAGCTTCGCATTTCCGGGACCATTCTAGTGGATCTCCTCTGCAATCGCTCCAGGGCCAGTACATCCTTCCTGAGATATGTGATCCAAAACTGGGCACAATAATCCAAATGTGGCCTGACCTAAGCCTTATAGAGCCTCAGAAGTACATCCCTGCTTTTATATTCAAGCCCTTTTGAAATAAATGTCATCACTGTATTTGCCTTCCTAACTACTGACAACCTGCAGGTTTACCTTTCAAGACTCCTGAACTAGAACTCCCTAGTCATTTTGCACTTCAGACTTCTGAATTTGCTCGCTATTCAGAAAACAGTCCATGCCTATATTCTTACAGGCAAAGTGCATGACCTTACACTTTCCCACGTGACACTCCATCTGCCACATCTTTGCTCAATCCACTAACCTGTGCAAATCATTCAGTAGGAGAAATTGAGGACCGCAGATACTGGCGATCAGAGTCAAAACGTGTGGTGCTAGAAAAGCACAGCCAGTCAGGCGGCATCCGAGGAGCAGGAGAGTCGATGTGTCAGTCATAAAGCCTTCTTCAGGAATGAGGATTGGGGATGGAAGAGAGCAGAGAGATAAATGGGAGGGGCTGGGGATGGGAGGAAGAGAGGTTGGAAGGCGATAGCTAGACGAAGATGGGTGTGATAGTGATAGGTCAGAGTGCAAGGTGGAGTGGGTAGATGGGAAGGAAGATGGACAGGTAGGATAGTTACAGAGCGTGATGCTGAGTTGGAGGGTTAGATCTGGGAAAAGGTGGAGGGAGAGGAGATGATGAATCTGGTGAAATTGCCCTTGATACCATGTGTTTGGAGGGTCCCAAGCCAGAAGATGATGCGTTCTTCACCAGACGTCTGGCAGCTAGAATTTTGGCAGTGGAGTAGTCCAAAAACTTGCATGTCCTTGGCAGAGTGAGGGTTGAGGGGGCATTGAAATACTCAAACACAGAGCAGTGAGGTTGTTGGATGGGTCTGTCCAAGAGTGTTCCCTGAACCGTTCTGCGAGTTGACGTCCTGTCTCCCCAAACTGGGGGAGAGCAGGAGCAGTGTAGAGAGTAGATGAGTTTTTAGATGCACACGATGTTCTCTGACGGATGTGGAAGGATCCTTTGGGGCCTTGGATTGAGGTGAGGAGGGAGGTGTTCACATAGGTTTCATACCTCCTGCAGTGGCAAGAGAAGGTGCCAGGAGTGGAAGGTAGCTTGGTGGGGAAGGGAGGGGGCGTGGACGTAATGAAGGTGTTGTGAAGGGAATGGTCTCTGCTGAATTCAGATAGGGGTGTGGAGGGAGTATAGCAATGGTGGTTGAGTCTGACTGTTAGTGGCGGAAATGGCGGAGGATGATGCATCGTATCCTAAGGTTGGTGGGATGGGAGTCGAGGACCAGAGGGGTACTATCCTATTTGTATTTGGAAGGGTGACGGTCAATGGCGGAGTTGTGGGAAATTGTTGAGATGTGCTGGAGCACCCTCCTGCAGCCGAACCACCTCTTCAATGCGACCTATCCCTCTATCTATCTTCGCACTGTTTGAACACTTAGCCAGAATACCTTCGTGCAGATCATTCATGCACACAGTGAAAAGATGTGCTCCCAACACTGAGTCTTGTGGAACACAACTTGTCCCTGGCTGCCATCTTCGAAGGACGCTTTTATCCCCACTCTCTGCTTTCTGTCAGACAGCTAAGCTTCTGTCCATGCTAGCATCTTGCCTCATTCTCAATAGCCTCCTGCGTGGCTCCTTGTGAAAGGATTCTTGAGGTGCGGGTGGATAACATCTGTTGTTTCTCCTTGGTCTAATCTGCTTGTTACTCACTCAAAATATGCTAGCAGGTTGGTCAGGCCTGAACTCCCCTTGATGAAAGCATGCTGATTCTGTCTTATTTTACCAAAGACCTCAACTAAATCCCATCTAAATTCAGAACTAAACGAAATTCAGAAATCCTATCAGTCACGATGGATTGTAGGATGTTACCCACAAAAAAGTTTAGGCTAATCACTCTGTAATTTTCCATCTTCTGCCGAAATCCCTTATTAAACGTGATGGCATGTTAACAATTTTCCAACCTCTTGGCCCTTTCCTGATTTTAGTCACTCGTGAAAGATTACCAGTTACACTTGCACTATCTCTTCAGCTATCTCCCATACAAGGCTGGGGTTTAGTCTATCTGGTCCAAGTAATTTACCCACATTCATGCCATTCCGGTTTCTAACCCGTTCTTCTGGATAGTGGCCACCATACTCAGCTCTGCCCTCTCACTCTCTTCAATTTTTGGGAAATTACTCTTGTCTTCCACCGTGAAGACTGATGCAAAGTTCCTCAGATATTTCTTTGTTTCCCATTACTGTCTCTCCAGCTTCATTTTCCAGTGGATCATAGTCACGTTTACCTCTCCTTTGCACATCATATACCTTAAGATTCTTTTACAGTTTCCTCTTTATTATTGGTTAGCTTACCCCTACATATAATCTTCTCCCTCCTTATTTATTTTTTCTTGCCCTCTGTTCTTTGTAAATTTCCCAATTCTCTAGTTTCTCCTTGCCCTTCACCACATTATATGCTTCCTCTTTTGCTTGTATGCAATCCCTGACTTCCCTTGTCAGCACCAGTTGCCTCATCATCCCTGTACCAATCCTCTATTCCTCAGCATGTATCTCTGCAGTGTCTCCTAATTTAATCTTGGTATGTCCTGCCATTGCTGTTCACCTGACCTTCCTGCTCGACCCCTCTCCCGGCCAATTGTACCCAGCTTCTACCTTATGCCTCTGTAGTTGCCTTTATTCAGCTGAAATACTGTTACCTCTGATTCTGCCTTCTATCTCTCGAATTGCAGAATAAATTCAAACATGTCCTGATCACTGCCTCCGAAGGTTTCCTTCACCTTATGCTCGTTTATCTCGCCTGCCTCATTAAATCCAATATCATCTGTTCCCGAGTGGGCTCCACAACAAGCCGCTCCAAAAAAGCCAACTCGTAGACATTCCTGAAATTCCTTTACTTGTGAAACACTACCTGATTTTTCCAGTCCCCCTGCATATTAAAATTTCCCATGATCACTGTACTTTGCCTTTCCTACACATCTTTTCTATCTCCTGGTGTATCTTATGCCCCGGCTCCTGACTACTCTTTGATGGATTGTACAAAACTCCAACTGTGGTTGTCTTAGATTTGTGGTTCCTCAATTCTACCCACGCAGATTCTACACATCTAACCATGCTTCCTTTCTTATTATTGATTTAGCTTGATTTCTTACTAATAATACAAATCCACTCCCTCTGCCCACCTGTCTATATTTTCGATAGGATACATGTCTTGGAATATCCTGATCCCCTTGCAATCACATCTCCTTGATGCGCATCATAACTGCCAGTTTCAATCTGCGCCACAAGCTCATTTATATCTTATTCCTTATACGTTTGCATTCAGATATAACACCTTCAGTCCTGTATTAACCGTCCCTCCTCTCAGTGCCATTCGTTTATCCAGTGTGCTTGAATTTTGGTATGTTAAAAATTTCCAGATGCTCTATCCTATTTGTGTCTGTGCTGGAGATTTTAATAAACTCTCCTGAGTTCTGAACTTTAACCTACTCTTTTAATTCTGCTTTTCTAATTAAACCCTATAATTGAACTACCATCTCATACACACACACACACTCCTAATCAGCTTAAAGTTCTGTCTACACTAGGATTCAATCGGACTCTGGCCCCAGCACGGTTCAAATGAAAACTGTCCCATCGGAACAGGTCCTTTCTTCCTCAGTAATATAATGTGTTTATTCGACACAAAATACAGGGACAAAAAAAGCTTTTCTGTAAATAGCAAAATATGAAAACTACAAACACACGAGGTTGTTAAAATACACTCACGATATTGAGCTATATGAATTGAAATGTGAATTACAAAACCATGGAAGTGGTGTGCAAACTTTATCAATCATTATCTGACCCACAGCTGAGACCCTGATTTCCCCTCTGTCTGTAATCCCTTCACTGAGATTCTCTAGCCCTGTCTCTCACACAATATCTAAAGGGGCGACAAGTTTATGTTTGCCCAGAATATTTAAATTAATCCACCTTCTCCCTGGAAGCAATCTATTCTTCTTTTAGATTGTTTTTAACTGTCAGCAACCCGGCTCTGTGATGTCATTGGCGATAAATGATCTGGGATGACAGCCAGTATCAGCATGGTGCTCACAGGGTATGGCAACAGACAAAGGGCTTACAGTTTCTGGGAGTTTCTAAGTAAAGCTTATGTGTATTTCTCCTCATGCTGTCTCCTGATAACTTTACACTCATCTGACACCCCTTGCTCTCACTCATCCTGTCGCGCCATTTTCTCTCCATTCTGTTGATCTCACTTCACTTTCTTTCTCTCTGTTTATCTCTCTCTCTCCCTCTCCGTCTATCTCCGATCATTTTTTCTATTTTTAAGCTGCAAAGATGGAGACCTCGTGGACGCACGGTGGGCTGAATGGCCTCCTCCTGTGTTGGACTACTTCTGAAGTTCTCTGACCCACATCACAGCCTTTAGGTGCCTGGAGAGACAAGCTGGTCCAGTGGAGGACACAGTGTACAATCACCTATTACCTCTTCCTGTTCTCTGACATGCAGTGGCCTCGAAATATCTGTTTAAACAAACAGACTCCTCAAATTAAAATCAGCACACTTCAGGCTGCCAGGTCCATTGTGTTCAGTACCCTCTTCCTGTTTGTTGGTGGTCTTATCTGTACTGATATTAATCTCCAACTCTTCCTCAGTCACTGTACCTGTTGACATACTGCTGTGGTTCCCCACACCTCTCCCCTCGCCCTCTCTCCCCCACCAATGCTACACATTAGTTTAAACCCCCCTGAGGGATAATAGCAAAACTGCCTGCCAGGAGATTGCTGCTAGTTCAGGTCTGTCCCGTCCGTCCTGTGTAAAACCCAATGATCCACATATCAGAGATGGCTGTCCGTTCAGGTACATCCCGTCCTTCTTGTGTATATCCTACTGACCCGGGAATCCCAATGATCCACAATGTCAGAGATTGTTGCCAGTTCACGTCCATCGCATCCTTCTTACGTACATCCTACCCACCCTGGAATCCCAATGATCCACATATCGGAGATTGCTGCCAGTTCAGGTACATCCCGTCCTTCTTATGTATATCCTACCGACCTGGGAATCCCAATGATACACATATTGGAGATTGTGCCAGTTCACGTCAATCCCATCCTTCTTATATTCGTCCTCCTGACCCGGGAATCTCAATGATCCGCATGTCAGAGATTGCTCCCAGTTCACGTCCATCCCATCTTTCTTATATTTATCCTCCTGACCCAGGAATCTCAATGATCCGCATGAAAGAGACTGCTGCCAGTTCACGTCCATCCTGACCTTCTTGTACATATCCTCCCGACCCAGGAATCCCAATAATCCACATATCAGGGATTGCTGCCACTTTAGGTCCATCCTGTCCTTCTTATATACGTCCTACCGAACCGAGAATCCCAATGATCCACATATCGGAGATTGTTGCCAGTTTATGTGTATGTTTATGTTTCCTTCTTGTGTATATCCTACCAAGTCGGGAATCCCAAAAATCCACTTATCAGAAGTACTGCCACTCAACCAGTTCTTTGGTCGTGTATTTAACTGTGCCACCTTCCTTTTCCTAACCTAATTCGCACGTGAAATATTCTAGTGTCTCCAAATTTCAAATATCCTTTCAGCACAACTCCAGCAAGGCCTTAACTTTAAAGTGGATAGACTTGACAATAAAAACTTCAGTGTGACCTCATCAACCCGGAAAGTGGAGTCCACTGATTCAGTCTAATGACCAGAGGATCTCATATCTATCACTTCCATCAAACCTGTTTGACAAGTTATACATATGGATCATCTATTTGCAGATGGACAAGGATAAACAGAAGACTAGAAAGTGCCAGAGCAGATGGATGTCATGCAGCCTGTTTACTCTGTTTTGCTATTCGATCGGATTTTCCTTGCAATGAGTCTTTATCCAGCATCCCCAGCAGGTCAGAAAGTGCCCAGTGTTGTTGTGTGCACGACCCTGTGAAGGGAGCATCCAGTGCCGGGCGATGGGGGAAGGAAGTCCCGGGGTAGCACAAGGAAAGGCTGCATGTACTGATGATGAACTGAGGGACTGAAAGAGACGGAATGGGTATCAAGGATCACTGAACCCAGACAAGTGGCCGGGCAAGATTCCTAAACACCCAGGGAACCCGAGAACCACGGCTGCTTTTGCAACTGCCTGTCACATTTGCTGCATGTCTCCATCAAACAAAAGCAAGAATACTGTAGATGGTTGAAATCCAAAACAAACACAGAGACCTACTGTGGGTAGAGAAATGAGTTAATGCTCCCAATGGGAAGAATGTTCAAACTCCACACAGACAGGGTCCAGAAATTGGAATTGAACCCGAGTCCCAAGCACTGTGAGGCAGCATTGCTGTGTCACCATGCTGCCCAGTGAAGGATAATTGGGGATAGTATAGTTAGAGGCATAGATACTGTTCTCTGTGATCAGGTTGAGAATTCTGAAGGTTGTGCTTGGCTTTGGGATATGTCATTTAGGCTGCAGACGTACTTGGGTCAGGGTAAAAGATAAAGCTGAATATTCGAGTGGCTGATCCATTTCGGCCTCCTCCAGTGGTCCCCATCATTACAGATAGCAGTCTTCAGCAAATTCGATTAACTGATATCCAGAACCAATTGAAGGTGCTGGATACTGCAAAGGCTATGGGCCCTGATTACATGATAACAGTAGTGCTGAAGACTTGTACTCCAGCAATTCCCACTCCCCTAGCCAAGCTGTTCCAGTACGGTTACAAATGGGCAATGGGAAAAACTGCTCAAGTATGTTCTGTACATAAAACGCAGGACAAAGCCAGCTCATCCAAATACCGCCTCATCAGTCTACTCGCCATCATCAGTAAAGTATGGTAGATGTCATTAACAGTGTTATCAAGCAGCACCTGTTCAGCAATAACCTGCTCAGAGACGCCCAGTTTGGGGTTTGCCAGGGTCACACAACTCCCGACTTCATCACAGCCTTGGTTCAAAAAAAGAAAAATGAACTGAATTCCAGTCCTTGACATCAAGGTTGCATTCTGCCAAATTGACATAAAGGAGCCCAGGTTAAAATTGGATCGCGAGCCAACACTTCATTGTTGGAGTCATACCTGACAGCTACGAAGATGGCCATTGTTGTTGGAGGTCAGTCATCTCATCTCCAGAACATCTCTGCAGTAGTCCCCACGGATAATAACCTAGGTCGAAACAGCGTCAGCTGCTCCAATAATGACCTTCCTTCCATCATAAGGTCGGAAGTGGGGATATTCGACAATGACTGCACATTGTCAGCACCATTCACAAATGCTCAGACACAGAAATAGTACATGCCCAAATGCAACAAGATCTGGACGATATCCAGGATTGGGCTGGCAAGTGGCAATTGGCATTCGCAAATCCAGACAATGACCATCACCGATAAGCAACAATATAACTACTTGTTATTCAGCAGCATTATTATAACTAAATATACTGGGGTTATCATTGACCAGAATCTCAACTGGGCTGGCCACCTAAATATAAGAGTAGATCAGAGGCTAGGAATACTGTGGAAGTGACTCACCTCCTGACCACCCAAAGCCTGTCCACCATCTACAAGGCACAAGTCAGGAATGAGATGGAACAATCCTCACTTGCCTGAATGGGTACAGCCCCAACAACACTAAAGAAGCTTGACACCATCCAGGACAAAGAAGCTCAATTGATTTGCATCACATCCAGAAGCATTCACTCCCTTCTCCACTGTCGCTCAGGAGCAGCAGTATGCACTATCTACTAGACACAATGCAAAAATTCCCCAAAGACCCTCAGACAGCTCCTTCCATCTCACAAAAACTTCCATCTAGAATGACAAGGGCAGTCGACTTTTGGGAAACCGCACTTTCAAGTTCCCTTCCATACCAGTCATCATACTGGTTGGAAATATATTGCCATTCCTTCACTGTTGCTCGGTCAAAACCGGGGAATTCCGTCCTTAATCACTCGTGGGTCAATGCACAACAGGTGGATTGCAGCAGTTTGAGAAGGTAGCTCAGCAACATCTTCTCAAGGGGGCAATTAGGGACGGGCAAGAAATGCTGCGCCCATCCAGCGATTCCCATATCCAAAACAGAGTTTTTAAAATTAGTTCCAAATTGATAATCTCGATGTGACAGTTTCTCTGATTTGAAAATGAACAGGAAAACAATATTTCTAATATTGAACATTTTAGACTTTTCTGTTATTAGAAGGGTGTTCAGTATTTGATGACTTATTGTTGCTGAGTGCTTTGATAAATTGCATCTGTTTTGTTAAAATCAATAATACTGGCGTAACAGGATCAATCCTTTGAAAATATTAGACTGAAAATGACAATCGTCGTAGAGACAATGTACTCCCGCCAGGTGATACGCACAGATAGGCGCTTATATTCAACAGATTAATGGACTACTGGCCGACACCGAATCCCCACACTGTCCATATCACAGGGCTTACCATTGACCAGAACGTGAAGTCAAATCAGCATACAAACACAAGGGTTACAAGAGCAGGTCAGAGACTTACAATTCTGCACTGAATAATAGACCCTATCACCTAAAGGGCATTGATTATAGCAATATGTTTAGGCCATTCAGCCTATCCCTTCAATCTGAAACTGTGCTGTTTGTCATTGTCTCTCTGACTAGTGAAAATATCTTCTACACACTGACTGTATCAATCTTTGCAATAATCGTTCAGTTTCAATCAGACGCCCCTTGCCCCCGCCACACCACCACTCTTCTAAATTCCATCGAGTACACACACTGCCGCTCATATGAAAAGTCGTTATGCCCAGAATGGATCACCTCCAACACCAGCAGATATTTGCCCAGAGATAGTGTCCAAAGCAGCTCACAATATGCCAAATGCCGTCTGACTATAGCCCATTACATTCTCAGCAGTATGTCTCCTCTCTTGCATTCTTCCTCCCTTGAACTGAATGCTCACATTGCATTTGCTTTCGGAACTGCCAACTGATCCGGCACATTACCCATAAGAGAGGACGAGTGCTTCAAAATCCTTTGAGCTTCAGATTTAATGGATCATGTCGAACATAGTGTCTGTCTCTATTCCGCCAGTAAAGTGCATAATCTCAAATGATTCCATGTTGTGTTCCATCAGCCACGTGTTTTCCCACAGTCCGAAACTGCCCAAGTCTTTCTGCAACCTCCCCACTTCCTCAATATTATCTGCCCAGCAAACCATCACTGCATCATCTGCAAACTTAGAAAAAATGCCCTCAGGTCCATTGTCCAGTTTGTCCATGTATAACACATTTCCTGGCTCCCTAAGGACTGTGCACCATCTACAAGGCACAACACTCAAGGTGGTTGACTCCATTGAGGTTGAAGCAGTGGCTTGGCAGGAATTAAACCTAAAAAGTCTTCGTTCTCTGCACCACAGTCTTTCAGTAGAAGCACACCCTTCCCCTTTTTGTTGTGAGTTTACTTCATTATGGCGCACAATCCTGGTCTATTGATGTCACTCTGTCTGGAAACTAACGGTGTGGTGCTCTCACCAACCAATGTAACTGTGTGTTGATGATAACGGAGGGAGGTGGGGGAGGTAATATCTATCGTGAATGACTATGTGACTGCCAGGCTGAAACCTGCCCTGACAGCCTCGGATGTACCTATGCCCGCTGTCACTGCTGTAGACATGATCAGTCTTCCTGAGAGTCAAGTCAAGGAAAGCGACTGACCTGGACGATGTTCCCAGATGTGTACTCAGATCCTATGAGGGCCAACTGGCAGAGGTATTCACATACAACTTCAGCTTCTCCCTCTTACAAGCCGATGTCCCAACCTGCTTCGAGAAGACCACCATCATCCTCGTAAGTGAGAAACCACATGTAACGTGCATTAATGACTACTGCCCAGTGGCTGTAACCTCAATAAACATGGAGTGATTTGAAAGGCTGGTTATGGCTCACATCCCCTCCAATCTCCCAGCCTGACCTGAACCCTTATAATTTGCTGACTAATGTAACAGGCCCAGAACGGATGCCATATCCCAATCCCTGCATTCATCCCTTGGACATCTGGATAACAAGTACACCCTACACCACACTCCTGCTCATTGACGACAGCTCCACCTTAAACATCATTATCCCCTCCAGACTGATCTTAAACTTCCGTGACCTTAGTCACCACTCCACCCTCTGCAATCGATGTCCCGGTTTCAGACCCACAGACAACAATCTGTGTAGATAGGTATCTGCTCCTCCGCCGCAATAACACTCAACACTGGATACCTCAAGGATGCGTCCTCAGCCCCCGACTGTACACACACGGCTGTGTTGCCAAATTCCAAACAAAGCCAGCTGCAAGTTCGCTGAAGACATCATCAAAGCAGGGGGGATACCAACCAACGATGAGTCTGAATACAGTAAGGAGATAGGGGGCAGGAGATAGCGGGCTTGGTGGCATGGTGTAATGATAATGAGCCCACTCAATTTCCGTAAAAGTAAAGAACTGATCATTGACTTTAGAAAGTAAGGAGAGGAACGCGCCCCCATCTACACCAACGGTTGAGGGAGTGCAGAGCGTCAGGTTGCTCGGCTTGATGATAACTGACAACCAACCCTGGAGTTCCCACATAGGTGTGACAGTCAAGAGGTTTCAACAATGCCTCTCATTCCTCAGGTGGCTCACGAAATTCAGCATGTACTACTTGTATAAATGCACCATTAAGAAAGTAGTGTTCGGGTGCATCACGTCCTGGTGTGGCAACTGCTCTGCCCAGGACCATAAGAATCTACAGTAGGTTGAGTGCACAGCCCAGACTATGATGGACTCCAACCTCTCAACCATTGACTCAATTTACACGGCTCGTTGCTGCAGAAAGATTGTTAACATCTATCCCAGATTACTGATGGAAGGGAGTGAGGAAGTAGCTGATGTCTTGACAGATATCTTTGTAGCATCCTTGAACATGGCTGAGGTCAGGAGGACGGGAGAATTGTTAATCCCCCGGTTCAAGAAGGGTAACAGGAATAATCCAGTTAAATATAGACCAGTGAGCCTGACGTCAGTTGTAGGGATTCTGCTGGAGAAGATACTGAGGAATAGGATCCATTCTCATTTGGATGAAAATGGTCTTATTAGTGATAGGCAACATGGCTTTGTGCAGGGAAGGTTATGTCTTACCAACTTAATAGAATGCTTTGAGGTAATGACAAAGTTGATCGATGAGGGAAGGGCTGTTGATTTCATGTAAATGGACTTCAGGAATGCATTCGATAACTTTTGACATGGCCGGGTTGGGGAGAAATTGAAGTCGCATGGGGTCCAGGGTGTGCTCGCTTCATCGATAAAGAACTGGCTGGGCAACAGGAGGCAGAGAGTAGTAGGACAAGTGAGATTCTCAAAATGGAGAACTGTGACCAGTGATGTTCCATTTAAGCTGTTTCTGGAAAGATACATTAATGGATAGAGAACAAAGGGATACAGACCCTTAGACAATAGGCGACAGGTTTAAATAGAGGAACTGGATGGGCGCAGGGTTGAAACGCCAAAAGGCTGCTGCTGTGCTGGAACGTTCTTTGTTCTAATATTTTCAAAGACCCGTCACAACCCAGTAATGATCTCTTACAACCTCTTCTCAGCCTAGAAGATACGGATGATTGAAAGCAAGGAGCAGCTGGCTCAGGAACAGCTTCTTGCCGGCTGTTATGAGACTGATGAATGGGCTCTCTAATCTCAAATAATGCTGATCTTGTTCAAGTTGATCTCGCCTAGCGCACACCCTGTGCAGCGTAACCTACATGCCTCTCAGACATGTTTTACAGCCATTGTTCTGTACATTCCTGCTTAGTATGATCTGCCTGTACGCCTTGGGACAGTTAACAATAAATCCTCACCTCCGTTCCCCCTAGCTCCCTCCAGTACTCATTCCCAGCTCTCTCCGGTCCTCAACCCCAGCACCTCTCATTGCTCACCCCCAGCTCCCTGTGATCCCACCCCCAGCTCCCTGTGTCCTTTGTCTCTCACTGTTTGTCTCACTCTGTCTGTTTCCCTGTGTTATCCTTTTTTCTGTCTTCTGTTTCTTTCCCTGAATTTACTCTCTCCCCTTCTCCCTGTTCATGTTACTGTTTGTTTCCTTGTCTTGTTTCCTTTCTGTCTTTAACTGATTCTCCATCTGTTTCTTGCACTGTGTTCTCTCTCTCCTTCCCTTTGTGTCTGTCTTTATTTCACTCGTGATGGTGATGGCCTCTCTATAAAATTGAAGCAGGTGATGGCTGATTGGTTCGATGTTGCCAACACAATTAACTCAACTGTGTTTTGCTATCATGGACATAGTTTATATTTATTGATGAACTTTCAATTGTTGTCAAAACAGCAACCAGAACTTGGGTATCCATTTAACAGCCAATTGTTACAACTAACTATTTTGGAACTGCCCGCCTCCCAGTGCTCTGTATACTGGCAACTGAAAGCATTCTATTCACGTGACATGGTAACTGCTGTGCCCAGGACCATAAGAAACTACGGACAGTTGTGTGCACAGCCCAGGCAATCACTGAAGATAACCTTCCATCCATTTATACTTCTCATTATCGCCGAAAGGCTGATAACAAAAAAAAATCTCTTCCAAACTGGTAATGATCTCTTACATCCTTTTTCTATAGGGAGAAGATACAGAGGCTTGAAAACATGGACCAGCATACTCAGGAACACCTTCTTCCCTACCGTAATTAGACTGACGAATTCACATCTCTAACTTTTCAAATAATACTAGTCTTGTTAATCGAGATTTTGCTTTGGACGTCTCCTGTGCAGCTTTAGCCTTATATGCCTCACTCTGTTGAAGTACCCCATGAGTTGTATTTTCTTGTTTGGTATCATGTTCCTGCACTAATTACAAAACAAAGTTTTCCATTGTACATTTGACTAAAATAAATCAAATCAAATCAGAGCAAACGCGTGGACTACACTGGCTCACGGTCTTCTCAACAGCAGCTAGAAAAGTGAAATAATGCTGTCCCAGCCAGTGATACTCATATCCCATTCAAGAATATAAGAAAATGACCACACTCAGGGAAAAGAGACAGGGAGATAAAATCGTTTTAAACATGGTGTTAGACAAATACAGGTTTCCCTCGCTATCTGAAAGTACAGTGTTCCTTTCGTAAGCTGATATGGTGTAAAGTGAAGAAGCATTAATTTGTATAAGAAAATTAATCAGCTTCCTTCGTAAAAGTGAAAATCTTCTTTGGATTTCTTTTGATTGGCGAAAACAGGTCCTAATGTAGGTCACTTGGAAAGGGAGGGGGCGAAATGTAAACTTCTGAAAAGCAGTGGATACCTGTATTTACATGGGCATGATATTGAGGAAGATGGGACGGGCGAAAAATAAATGAGGTGAATCTCACGTTTTAGTTCCATGCCAGCTGATTATCATTCCATTTGTTTGTTCTTTTTCTTCTATATCTCTCTTTCTCCATCAATTCAACTCAGTCCTCTTCCCCTGCACAGCTCACTTCCCTGCCACTAACAGTATTCACACTATTTCCCAACTGATTTAAGTTCTGAAGAGCACTTTCTGTTCTTTGCTTTATTAAATATAATTTCAGGTCAGTAACACACCTTCCACCCCCTCCCAGAATAATCATCAGCACTGCTGATATCGATATGGCAGATGTTCCCAATGGTGGAAATCATGACAATTCCCAAGGAAAACCTCCTCTCCATTGTTGTAATGTTCATGTCCATTATTCTAAGAATCCGATCCAATGTCTACGCAGCTGCTGATCTCTGTTACTGTCAGAGCAGATGCACCTGCTACTACAGTGGGATAAAGCACTGAGTGAACTCCTGACTAAAAGGAGAGGGAAACCCTCCAGTGACAAGCTACAATGTATGGAGACTGACATCAATCACAGTCACTGAGCAAACAGCTCCAGCTTTCAATACAGCACATTCAGTTCACAATATAACTGAACTGGACTGAATGTTGACATTACCAGCTATTGGTCACATCTCCCATCACCAATTGCTCTCGTGAAGTCAGTTGTGAGGAAGAATGATGTTTTTTTCCGTAGGCTAGATGGCTCTGCTCTGTTGTACGTTTGCAAAGCTGTACCATCTCTCCGCAAATCCATCCATGCACCAAATGAAACACAATCAGGATGTTGCTACTGCGTGGATCTCTCCTTCACGGGAACAAACACCAGCCATCAGTCTATCACTGAACACAGTTGCCCTAAACATAGACAGAAAGTTGGACTTCTCTGAATATTCCTCTCACTGCTCCAATAAGGCAACTTTGGAACTTTCATACATAACATGCTTCAGTAATCTTTTTAACAAAAATTGACAAACACCCTAATGCAGTTTTATTTGAGGTAAAGCAGTATTTTTATACATTTTGGCCTCAGTCCAAAACCAAATGTATTAAGCACAATGAACCTATTCATTAAGACTTATGAATTAATGAGTCAGATTTGTATGAATATGACATTGGCTGAGAGACAGGACAGAATGGGGTCAACGGCTGTGGAGATGGCATAGAGTACAATGATATTTCCCAGTCATCATTGCTCTTTCTGATTGACAGAATTAAATATAACGCACAAGTAGAGATGAAAAGCCGAATGTGAACTATATGTGTTAAAGTGAACTATATTTTATATGCACATTACTTAATCGTTGAGTATACAATTTGAGTAGGGTCAACGGACCTGAAATATTAGCTTTGGGTTAATATTTCTCTTCACAGATACTGCCAGACTGCCGAGCTTTCATTCGAATTCCTGTTTTTATTTGAGACGGATCGTATTGTTCATATCTGGTAGGATACGTACAATTAAAAGCAGGCACTAATAAGAAAATAAGAAGGTCTGTGTGGACAATACAGAATAACTGTTGAGATACAGCTCATTCTAAGCTGGAAAAGACAATAGGTTGAGTGTCCTCCACCTTTGCTGTAATAATTCTGTGATATACCTTGAAAGCTTATGGAGGGGGAGACAAGCTTGTTCAATTAAGGACAGTGTTCCATCATCAAAAATCGATTCTTATTATTTCATGAAGTTCAATTGCTTCGAAACAGTATTTTCAAACAAAGTGGATTTACTGAGATTTACAGGACATTCAGAACTTTTTTTTCTCGTTGAATCTTAAAGAAGAAACAGATTTCGGCCGTACTACATGTGTCACAGACAAACCAATTGTAATAGGAACAGGAAAGGACCATAGTGTCCAAATACAACCAAGGTCAACATATGGACCTTTCAAGAAATATGAAATATAATGATATGAAAATGAGATACAAACTGAAAATGGTGTAGAAATGAAAAAAATAAAAGATGAGGAATTATCTGCAGAAAGGAGCAGAGTTAACATATTGGTTATGATGTGACGCTTCTGAAAAGTCAAATGCTAGTTCTGTGCATCTTTGCTCAGATTCTGCCAGATTTGCTGAGTTTTTCTCCAGCTCTTTCATTTTTTTCTGAATTGTGACAAATTGTCTGATCTGAACGATGAGATGGTGATGTTACGACAGGAGGTGCTTTTGGAGGAGTGGATGCATTCAGCGTGCTGGGCACAGGTGGGGAGGCAGGTTCCAAGGGGTCATAGGCATCTCTGTATTATTGCATCTTGTGGGCCTCACATATCTGATGAGCTTGGCGAATGAGCCAGAGAAATAAATAGAATTCGGGAGCGGTGCAACCTTGAGCCAATGAGATGTGATGCATTTGGACAGATAAAATGTTGATATCAGTGGTACTCACATCACACGATCAGTCCTCAGAAAGTAACTGATTGAAAATAATCTGAATCGTAATCTCATTGTAACACCTTAATTCCATTGGGGTGACACTCAACCAGCAAGGTCTTACTTTTCTGAGATTTTAGACCAGACTGTGAAAACGGAACATATGTTGATGTTATTAACAGGACACATTTGTCCATGGTTTTGGAAGGCACTAGAAGGGCAGAATTTATTTGGCATTCTCAAAAGCTCTGGGGAAGGTGTCATTGTTCATTGTGGAAATTACCAAGACAGAATATCCTCCGATTCCCATTGACCACAGTTTGCTCAGGGGCCGTGATGCCATATGAGTCAAATACTACTTTGATGCAAGGGAAGTTACTCTAATCACACCTCAAATGTCATTGGAAAATCCTTAAAAAGCAAAATGATAGAACACGGCTTGTTCAAACAATGTGCTCACTGTGCTCACAACATTTAAAGGAAAACTGATGCATGGATTTCTGATTCTGAGGAGAGGTTCTTCCCATTTGTGATGAGGCTGTTTGGTTAAGCGCTGTGACAGAGAGTTAGAAAGACACTCCTCTCTGTACCATGGGGAACAAAACCATCCTGTTCAAGGTGCATCAGGTAGTGACAAAAACACACTATTGTCTGTTCCAATTGGACATTGATCACACCAATCTCATCACACACAGATGATCAATAGCAGCACAGAAGCCAGCAGCTCTCATCATCCCAGTTGGAAAGCTAAAAGTGAATGCGATGGTCAGATGAAGAGGGAGTAACTGGGAACTTGATGTAACTTACAATGGAAGTGGCAGAAGGAGGGTGTAAAGGGAGATCATCAGTGGAAGAGCATGTAGCAGTAGAAGGGATAGTGCAAGGGAAGTAGGAGTGTCAGGAAAGAGTATGACGGAGGAGGAAGAATGGCACATGAAGTTTGAGTGACAGGGACAATCGTGTTTTTGGGGAAGCGGGATTGTGTGCACAAACGTCACTGTTCAGGAAAGTCGAGATCTGGTTTCCATTCAAAATTAAGAATTTATTTCGTGTACTTTTTCTTCTATTACTTCATTCTAGTTCAGATTGCACATGTACTCTATATTTCTGTATCCCCATCAAGTGGAGACAACATGTTATTTTTCTCATCTAGTGGGGCGTTTCAATATTTTTGATTTTATTACAGTATGTATTAGCTTCCAATTCAAGATAGGCATGAGAACATGAGTTGATCTCCTGCAGTTTGTCCATAACATAGAATTTAATTGAATATTTATCCTTATCACACTCGCTGATTTAAACTAACAATGAATTAGTCCGTGTTCATCCTGCAGGTGAAACATTTCTTCAGCTTTGGCTATTGCAGTGAATGTAACAAAGAACAGTGTCTCCAGAATGCTAATGTTCCAGCGCAAGATACCAAACCCTAGTTCATCCTAAATTGTTTACAAGCTTTATGAAAAAATCATGTAGAGTGGTAAAGTGTAAAAGGTGAATTCAACTCTGTGTCAAAAATGTTATCTCTTGCGTCCTCACAAAAGATATAAACCACATCACTCTGTAAATTGACCAAAATAAGAAAAGGTATCGACTGGAATTCTCAAATCTTCCTCTAAATAACATCTGGAGAACAGGAAGGAACACATGATTTGTTTGTGAGATTCATAAATGACGATGGTGAGCATATCGAAGATGGGGGTGGGGGTAGTGGAATGATGCGGATGACACAAAGCTGAGCTGTGTGGCTCAGAGTCGGGAGGAAAGGGTTAGGCTACAGGAGGATATAACTGGATTATTCAGATAGCGAGATCAATGGCCGATGAAATTTAACACTGATAAATGTGGGTTGAAGCACGTCAGAAGTAATATGACAAGCGAGTACTCAAACTATGAATGGGGTGGGCGAAATTTGCTCGTTTTGTTTTTCTTTGCAGCAGGGAAAGTCGAGGAGGGAACCTGGTACAGGTGCACAAGAGCATAAGGAGTATAGAGAGGATGAACAACCAAAAGCCATTTCCCTGAGTCAAAGCGTCAAAAACAATGGGACGCATTTTTAAAGTGAAAGGCAGGGGAATGAGAGAGGATTTGTGGAATGCGTTCAGTTGGGAGGGGAGTGTGAATCTGGAAGGCATTGCCGAGGAGGGTGGTTGAGGCAGGTAACCTCACAAACATGTGCTCTTGCTAGCACAGACGTGACAGGCCTTTTCTTCGTTGCATGATTCTATGCGGTAGCAGCCGTGAACAGTCTGATATATTCTGAAGAAATAAGCAATGGCAGTTGCTGGTTTGTTCCTCTGACTGGACTCAGTGAGTGGCGAGATTACAAACCAGCATCATCTCAAGCAGCTTCAGCACGTACTCAACCTACAGCAACCAAGCCATCTCTGGGAGCATCCAGGGTAATTCACATGCTCAGTGAATGCACTGTCCAACAACAGCACGAGCATTTTTCAGCTGTTTGCACTATTATTATAGCTTCAGCAATGTCATCGACACAGATGTTCCTTCAATATAATGCAGACTTCTAGCTATGAGGGTGCTATATCTCTGAAGCATAATAGATTCCTTCCCAGGTATTCACTTTGATAAAAATCAAGTTTTCCTGTGTTTTGCTGCCAGTTGTTTATCACATAATTCCTCACTCCACTCTACCCCAACCTCTTTCCCCTTTAATATTTTGTTGTGCACTGTCTTCCTGATCTCACACACCTCAAGCCCTCCCGTCCCCCACACTCTCCATCCTCATTTGTGAATCCCTGATAAACCTGAGCCTCATCTCTTTCATTTATTCCAACTTCCATCTCACAATGTGAACTGATATGATTCCTTCCCTCAGCATGGTCATTAGTCTGGCAATGCCTGATGTGCCAGTCATCTCGACCTTCCACTCAGGTTCTGACCCGCTGCTTTGGTTAACAACCTCCTGGTTTGTTAGTTTAAATCCATTCGGTTTGCACTAGCAAACCTCCCCAAATGACGTTGCTGCTCCTCCAGCAAAGATGCAACCTGTTTTTTTTTGTACAGGTCGCACCTGTCCTGGAAGAAATCCAAATGATCCAAAAATCTGAAACCATCAACCCTGAACTAGCTTTTGAACAACATGTTAAGCTATACTGCATCCTTATCCTTACCTCTTTTCAATATGGCATGGGGAATAATTCAGAGATTACAGAGGATTGTTCTGTCTCTCTCTCACATACACATTCACATACACAATCAGGCTGACACCACATTACTTATAAAGTTATTGGTATTCTTCTGCAAAGTTATCAGAATGATAACTGGAATGAAGGATATTTAGTTAAAGAAAGGATGAGAAAGAATGCGTTTCTTCTGGACGTCAGTTTGCTCGCTGAATTGAAGAGTTCATTTTCAGATAGTTCATCACTATACCAGGGAATATTACCGGTTAGCCTCCGGTGAAATGCTAGTGTTATGTCCCACTTCCTATTTAAGTATTTAGGTTTCCTTGAGTCAGTGATGTAATTTCCAGTATTGGTGATTTCATGCCTGGTCCTTTTCCTCAGAGAGTGTAAGATGGAATCAAAATCGGCGTGTTTGTTGATGGATTTCTGGTTGGAATGCCATGCTTCTAGGAATTCTCGTGCGTGTCTCTGTTGGCTTGTCCTCGATGGATGAGCAGACCCAGTCAAAATGATATACTTCCTCATTCGTATGTAAGGATCTAGTGAGAGTAGGTCATGTCTTTTTTCTGGCTAGTTATTGTTCATGCATCCAGGTGGCTAGTTTTCCGCCTGTTTTTCCGATGTAGTGTTTGTTACAGTACTTGCAAGGCCATACTCACAGGAATCCGATTCACGAGAGAGGAAGAAAAGGACAACCAACTCCCATTCCTAGACGTGATGGTACAGCGAATACCTAACGGAGAATTCACCACAAAGGTATACAGGAAAGCCACACACACAGACCAAGTCCTAAACTACGAAAGCAACTAAACCAACGCACACAAAAGAAGTTGCATCAAGACACCATTCAAACGGGCCACAATACGCTGCAGTGCACCAGAACTGCAAAAAGAGGAAGAAGAACACCTATTCAATGTATTCGCCAAAAACGGATACCCGCGCAATTTCATCAACGGATGCCTAAGGGAAAGACGACGGAATGGGGACATGCCACAACCCAAAGGATTGGCCACACTACCATACATCAAGAGCATTTCTGAACTGGCAGCCAGACTACTGCGACCACTAGGACTCATAACAGCACACAAACCAACAGCCACTCTCAGACAACAACTCACCAGAACGAAGGACCCGATACCCAGCATGAACAAAACCAATGTAGTGTACAAAATCCTGTGCAAGGACTGCACAAAACACTACACAGGACAAACAGGAAGGCAGCTAACGATCTGCATCCATGAACACCAACTAACTACGAAACGACATGACCAGCTATCCTCAGTAGCAACACACGCAGATGACAAGCAACATGAGTTTGACTGGGAGAACACTACTATTATAGGACAAGCCAAACAGAGAACAGCCAGGAAATTCCTAGAGGCATGGCACTCATCCACAGATTCAATCAATATGCACATCGACCTGGACCCAATATACCGAACACTGCAACAGACAGCTGGAACTGACAACCAGAAGCAGCAGATTCAAACCACTACAAATGCCGGAGGAAAGATCACAGAAGCGCTTCACAGGAGGCTCCCGAGCACTGAGGATGTCACCTAGACAGGGGACGAAACGTCTGCAACACAAATTCCCAGCTCGGCGATCAGAACCACAACAATGAACACCCGAGCTACAAATCTTCTCACAAACTTTGAACACCATGCTCTTTATTCGATATTAAATAAAATGTGCATTCTTTATTTTTGTGTTACACAAATTTGATAGGAGTTTATACTTTACTTCCATAAATATAGAATCGACCTAATTGTTTTCAGAGATTATAGCTCAGTTGAATAATCATACTTAACATCTCATTTTTGCCCAATTCATGAAACATAGCTAACAGCTGATTATTGTTCGGGTCAGTAAACTCAACACCCTGCAATGATCTACGCTAAAAACGGCTTCCCAAAGATTTGGAATCATTTATAGTGTTACTGGAATTCGCAGCTGCCGGTGTTGCTGAGTGACACACTGACCTGCTCCTAAATCTGTGTAAAGAGTTTCTAACCTGTGTCAGGGCAGTCAGTCAAACATTTCTTCACAAAAAATAATTTGGAATCCACCCTGGGAAAGGTGGGATCTCGCAAACAGACTATCACTGGTCACTGTGTAGCTACAAATGATTTCCAAATTAGATGTCAATGGCTGACCAGCAGCCAGGTTTTAAAAAATCATCTTCAGTCAGAGCCTGGCCCAGCGGAAAGATGCGTCGACGTCCAGTGTCAGAATCACACCGCACAATTTACTGACGGTGCTGACACCTGGCCTGCCTCCCAGACTCCATACATCTGCATCCTGGAATGGATCCTGGGAAAAGACGTTCAAAAGTTGACAGTCTGATGCACTATTTTGAGTCTCACAAAGATATTTTCTGAAACCATATCCAATAAATGTCACCTTCATTATCACCAGTATCAAAATGAAATTTTACATCTCTGTGGATGGCCAGAGATTAATGCATGGTTCACCCAACAGAATGTATCTGAAGAAAACAGCAGGCCAAGAAGCACGTTAATAACTGAACTTGCCGAATTCTGTTTGGTATATGTCACCACACACATATTGTACTGGCACTCAGGTGACTGTAACAATGCACTCTGTAAATGTAAGTTTTTACCTAACACCTCGTCCAAGCTTCCTGCTCTCACATCCATCACTCCCTCACACACTCAAGAATTGATGAGAATCTACAAGCTTGGTGAAACAGGAATCATAGGACAGGTGTCCTTGATGTCCTGCCGACCTTTTATCCTGTTCTAAGATCAGACTAACCTACATACCTTTCATTATACGATCATTCATGTGCCTATCCATACACCCACACTCTTTGTGTAAAGAACGTACCTCGGACATCTCCCATAAATATTCCTCCAATTACCTTAAAATCATGCCCCCTCATGATAGCCATTTCTGTCTTGGGTGAAAGTCTCTGGTTGTCCACTCTATCTATGCCTCTAATCACCTTGTCCACCTCTATCAAGTCATGTTCCATTCTTTTTCGTTCCAATGAGAATAAAACCTAGTTCACTGAATTTTTTTTTGCAAGACCTGCCCTCCAATCCAAGCAGCGCCCTGATAAATTTCTTCAGTACGCTCACCAATGCTTCCCCATCTTTCGTATAATGAGGCGACCAGAACACAACCTTCTAAGTGTGACCTCACGAGGGTTCCATAGAGCTGCAGCATAACCTCACCACTTAAACTCAACCCCCCCTGCTAATGAAAACATCATCCGGCTTCTTAAGAACCTTATCAACCTGAATGGCAACTTTGTGGGAGCTATGACATGGATCATCAGATCCCACTGTTCCTCCACAATGTATGAATCCTACATTTAATCGTGTATTATGCATTCAAATTTGACCTTCCAAACTGAATCGCTTCACAATTTTCCAGATTGAACTCCAACTGTCCCTCATCAGCCCAGTTCAGTATCCTGTCAATGTCCTGTGCAAACTACATTAGCCCTCCACACTACCCACAATTCCACTAAGCTTTGTTAAAATGAAAAACTTACTAATCCACCTACCCTCTTCCTCATCGAAGTCATTTATAAATATCACAAACAGCAGAAGTCCCAGAACCGATCCCAATGGAACACCAATGGTCACCTAGCATCAGACAGAATGCTTGCCATTTACCGCCCCCCCCCCCCCCCCCCCCCCGTCTTCTATGGGCCAGTCAATTCTGCATCCAGACAGGCTGGTTTCCCTGTATCCGACGCGTCCTTATTTTCTGAAGGAACTTACCATGGGGAAATTTACCAAACGCCTGGTTAAAAACCATGTACTCCACATCCACTACTCTCGCTTCTTCAATGTATTTGATCCCATCCTCAAAGAATTCAGTAAGGTTTGTGAGGCATGACCTGCCCCTCACAAAGCCATGCTGACTGTTTCTAACCAAACTATGATTTGCAAGTAATCATAAATTCTGTCTCTCAGCATCCTCTCCAAAACTTTGCTCAATGCTGATGTAAACTGACTGGTCTGTATTTCTCAGGATTATCCCTATTCCATTCCCTGACCAAGGGAGTAACATTTGCCACCCTACAATCATCTGGCACTACTCCAATGGAGAGAGAGGACGCAAAGATCTTTTCCAAAGCTGCAGTAATCTCTTCCTGCTCTTCCTGTAGTAAACCACGGTGGATCTCGTCTCGCCTAGGATATTTATCTATCCCTATGTTTGTATTTCAGTCTGTACTTCACCTCACCATGTCTACTCACTGTGCAACTACCTGATTGACTGCTTTCCATTTCAGGGCTCTATACAGTGCTGCTTTCCTGAACACATATGGTTCCCTACAACCTATTAATCATGAAATGGAAAACATGGGAAGGCACCAATGCCTTCCTGATGAAAGGCTGATGCCCAAACTTTGACTCTCCTGCTCCTCAAATGTCGCCTGACATGCCGTGCTTTTCCAGCGCCACACTTTTCGACTCTGATCACCAGCATCTGCAGGTCCCACTTTCTCCATTACAAAGGGATATCCCCTCTGCACACTGTGCAGGCAATTAATCAGCAGAAACCCGTTGTATTTAGAGCTGACTGTTCAGTTCTGGAAAGTTGCATTTGATGAATACATTTATTGAAAACGAAATTCCAATTCAACAAATATTCATTCAGTCCCAGAGTTAGTTTTGGTTCATGAATTAGGCAGCTTGATAACGAGCAGTGAATGACTGAAGAACTCCGAGGTACAGAGTATTCTAGGTGATGTATTCCAGGCTGGATGTGCTTTCCCTTAAGGTTGGGTATATTATCGGACAGACAGACGCGATAAGGGAACGAGCTGCCACGTGGAATTGTGATATTTTTGCCATTACAGAGATATGTTTGAGGGAGATCAGGGTTGACAACTCAATATTCTGCGGTACAAGAACAAGCAGCACAGGAGAGGGGTAAAGGAGGAGGTGGTGATGCATTATTAGTTATGGAGTCAGTTGCTGCAGTAAGAAGGGAATTAAAATCGGAAAGAGAACCTAAAGCAGGTACAAATTGAGCAGGTCAATGGAGGCAAATACCATATGTGTAGGGCTAAACTTAAAACGTCAGTAGAAGCGTAAATATGAGGCATGATAAAATATTAGCGGGTAGTATGAGTGGGTTGAGAGAGATAAGGAGTAGTATATGATTTGTGAGGAGCTTAGAGATATTGGGAGGGGTGTAGGGTTTGGAGTGGATTAGAGAGATAGGGAGGCGTGCAGGGTTTGAGAGAGTTATGGAGTAGCAAAGGGTTTGGAGGAGGTTAGAGAGATAGAGAAGGGTTACGGATTGGAGGGGGTTAGATGGATAGGGAAATTTGTAGGTTTGGAGGGGGTTAGAGAGATGGGTAGGCGTGCAGGGTTTGAGAGAGATACGGAGAAGTACAGCGTTTGGAGCAGGTTAGAGAGATAGGGAAGGGTGTAGGGATTGGAGGGGATTAGACAGATAAGGAAAGGGTTTGGTGGGGTTGAGATAAGTAGGGAGAGGTATAGGGTTTGTAGGGGTCAGAAATATAGGGAGGGATGCAGGGTTTAGAATGGGTTAAGGAAATAGAGCGTGGTGCAGAGTCTAGAGTAGGTTGAAGAGATAGGGAAGGGAGTAGTGTTTGGAGGAGTTTAGAGAGCTAGGGAGGGGTGCAGTATTTGGAGAGGGTTAAGGAGATAGGGAGGGGTGTCGGGTTTGGAGGAAGTTAGAGAGATATAAAAGAGGTACAGTGTATTGGGGGTGTTATATAGATAGTGAAGGCAGTAGGGGCTGGAGAAAGTTACATAGATGGGGTGGGTGGAAGGTTTGGAGGAGGATAAAGAGATAGAGAGGAGTGTAGGGTTTGGGGAAGGAGAGAGAGATAGCGAAGGGGGTACGTTTGGAGGAGGCTAGAAGCTCATTGTGTCAGATCAAACACTGACACGGAAACCTCCTGCTGACTCCCCTCCCTCAGCCTCACGGTGTCAGATCAAACACTGACACAGAAACCTCCTGCTGACTCCCCTCCCTCAGCCTCACGGTGTCAGATCAAACACTGACACAGAAACCTCCTGCTGACTCCCCTCCCTCAGCCTCACGGGGTCAGATCAAACACCGACACAGAAACCTCCTGCTGACTCCCCTCCCTCAGCCTCACGATGTCAGATCAAACACTGACTCGGAAACCTCCTGCTGACTCCCCTGCTTCAGCTGATGGATCAGTGTCCCTCCACATTAAACAACACTTGGAGGAAGCCCTGAAATGTAACAAAGGTGGAGAATGTATATACTGGGTGGGCTATTTCAAAACCAACACCAAGAAAGGTTCAGCAGCAGCGTTGCTGATCGAGCTGGCCGTTTCCAAAAAGACATAACTGCTTCACTGCGTCTGCACCGGGTCGAGGGAAATGACTGAGAGGGAGAAACATCCTTGACCTCACCCTAACCAACCTACTGGCTGCAGACACATTGTTCGATACCTGTATTGGGAACGGTGACGACTGCACACAGTATTTCTGGAGACAAAGTTCCACTTTTATATCGTGAAGACCCCCTGTATATATGTGACACCATATCTGTGCTAAACAGGGCAGATTTCCAAAAGATTTTGGAATTTTGCACTGGCCTGTCTGAGGTGGTTCAGGTCATTACCAACAGCAGCAGAATTGTACTCCAGTATAATTTTCACTATCACTGTCTGGCGTATGCTCCACTTTACCCTGACCATCAAACCAGGGATACAGCCTTGTTAAATGGAGAACACAGGAGGGCCTGCCTGTAGTAGCACAAAATACACCTCAGGATGAGATGAAATTACTAAATTGGGCCATTTGCTCACCACATGGTATAAATAGCAAATTATACACAGCTCTAACCAATGAATCATACCTAATCTCTGCAATCCTCTCTCATGCAGTCTGGGTGAGTGGTGGTGGACAATGACACAACTCACCGGAGGAGGAGGATCCACAAATTCCACCTTCCTCAAAGATTGAAGAGCCCAGCACAATAATAGAAAAGCTAAGGCTGAAACTTTCACAACAACGTTCAGACAAAATATCGATGGGATGATCTATTTTAGTCTCCTCCAGATGGCATTCTTCAGCTAATCCGGTTCACTGTGTGTGGTATTTACAAACAACTGGAGGGATTGGAGAATACAAAGGCTGTGGGCCCCGATAACATTCCATTCAAGCTGTTCCTGCTGGGATACAGCACTGGCACCTAGCTGACAATGTGGGAAACTATCCAAGTGTGTCCTCTGGACACAGACAAAACATCAGATTATCAATGACCACCCCATTGCTCTAATCCGTGTCATTAATATGGAAGATGTCACCTACAGTGAGATCAAGCAGCACTTCCTCAGCACCAACCTGCTCACTGAGCTCAGTTTGGACTCTCATCCCTTGGGCTCATTGAAGCCTTGGTTTAATGATGTACAACATGAAAACACACAGCTGAATTCTAGAGGTAAAGTGACAGTGACTGCACTTTTAACATGATCATAACTACGTTTGACCAAGTGTCATATCCAGGATTAACGGCAAAACTGGACCAAATAGGAATCGTCTGCACTGACAGAAGTTACACCTGGTACAAAGGAAGGCAGCTGGTGTTGGTGGAGAGCAGCCATCTCAGCTCTGCCTCAGTTCCCCAGGGGAGGAGTTTCTGAGTAAGCCTGTAGATCAGAAATGGAAAGGCAGGGCACCATACTACGACAGGATGATAGGGCTTCTCTCTAGTTAGACAGAGACGACTGGTGGTAGTTTAACTGGACAGTCATCATGCCTCAAGTGAGGGAGAGCTTGAGTAGGACAGCCCTTTTCAGACACCTCATTCAGTGCAGAAACTGAACCCACACTGTTGCTATTAATCTGCATTACAAATCAACCGTCCAACTGATTGAGCTAACCAAGTCGTCACTCAGCTCCTTGGGGAACATACTGTAATATTATTCCATTCAGATATGTTGTTCGACATGTCTGGAACAGGTGGAACTAGAAGCCAGCTTCCTAGCTCAGAGAGAGGGACAGCATCAGTGAGCTGTAAGAGTGCTCTCTGCCCTAGGCCTAATAAGTTTCAGCTGCTTCATAAAGTCACAACTGGGACTGTTTGCCAATGATTAGACAATGTTCAACACCATTTGTGATTTACTCAGATACTGAAGCAATCCTTATCCAAATGCAACAAGGACCTGTAAGTATGAAGGTGTGTGCTTAACAGTGACAAGTACCATTTCCGTTGCACACATGTCAGACAACAATTACCTCTAACATTTGAAAAGGGAACCATGTCCTTTAACGTTCAATGCCACCACCAGCACTGAACTCCCAACGACCAATATCCCGGGGATTACCGTTAACCAGAACTGGACTGACCATTTTGACACATATTAATAAATTGGCTAATAGAATATCTCAAGGGCTAGGAATCCTGCAGAAATAACATATCTCATGATTTCCAAAAGCCTGCACACAATCTATAAGACACACATTGAATGTGTGTGCAATGAAATACCCGCCCCCTCCCCATTTTCCCAGTGAATGTAGCTTCACCCCTCATCCACTGACACTCAGGAGCAGCACTACCTGCCATCTACATGGTGCTCTGCAGAAATTTACCAAGGCTTTTTACAATGTACCTCTGAAACAATGACCATCAAGAAGGACAAGGGAAGCAGATACATCGGATCATCACCATGTTCGCTTTCCGTTCCATCCTGATTGGGAAGTATATTGCCATACCTTCAGTGTCACTGTTTCAAGTTTCCTCCTTAATGGTATTGTAAGTCTAACTACAGCACATCGACTGCACTGGTTCAATGTGGCAGCTCCCCCCCACTTTCTCAAGGGCAACAAGGGATGGGCAATAAATACTGGCCCAATCATATTCCATGAATAAATGAAAATGGAAATACTGTCCAGACCTGCCCAATGCTGGACACTGTGCTTTGTGTTTTGTGAGCTCAGGCTGTTAGGATCCAGGCAGTAACCTGTTTGTTGTAAACAGCTGAAGGGATGTGCTGTTTTAAATAATCTGTCAATCTCTTAGAGGCATGGCCTACATACCAAGCATCACACAGACACTGTCGCTCACATCTCATATTACTGAGCTCTGAGATAGACAGAAGCAATTCAAAATGTACTCATATCTGACTGTAACATGTTTGAACTCACAGTGATCTTGTTGCCGTGAAAATTATTATGAGTGAATATTAGCAGGGAGAAAGTGAGGACTGCAGATGCTCGAGATCAGACTCAAAAAGTGTAGTTCTGAAAAAAAAGCACAGCCGTTCAGGCAGCATCTGAGGAGCAGGAGAGTTGAATATGAGGTCACAACAATAATACAAGGGACAATAAATGTATATCTTCAAAGTCCTTGTACTTAATAGTGATGTGGTCTTGGGTGTGGGAATGACATTCATCGTTTCAATGCTCCTCACTGTCAGTTTTTCATCATGTTGTTGTTATGAAAGTGAACTGAATAAATGGGTGGATTTTGTGCTTATTGGACAATGTAAAAGTTGGTATTATGAAAGGATGTCAGAACTTCAGTAAAGAGATTTTGCATGTTAATGGTTAGAACAATGCTGCAAACATTTACACAGAAATTTCCAGTTCAAGTCACACACAGGGTCGTTGGGATGGTATCACGCTGGCCATCAATGGACCTGCACAAATCTGTTTGGATACTGACGTTGTGGGGCTAACATACACTGGATATGGTTTATGAGGGATTCAATGTAAGATAACATGTGCTGCAGGAGCCCATCACCTTCATAACACCTTCATTCAGGATCGGGTCCAAGGCTCAGAATTACAGAGTTTAGGTGCCATACCAGAAGGGATATACTTGCGAGACATGGCTGTTTACAGGTCATTCTTACAAATGTTGAACTGCGCCATTGACCAGTCTGGCCCACACACATCTCCCTGTTGTTCAGGTATATCTCTAAACAGTCTATTGCGTGAGTAACTGCCCAGCTCCAGTTTGGAAGCTCTCTGGACAGATTTTGGAGATGGCCAGTGTTTTGGAGGTCATGGTGAGGGCCAGTAAGAGTGTGTCTGAGTTCAGCATTTTCGTCAAAGTCATTTCCAACAGCTTTGCTCCCTGCAAGGTGGTGTGTTCACTGATCTGAACATGAATCAGCTGTTTACTATAGTCACTGAATTGTGTAATAGTTAAGTGTGCGCTCTGGTAATTCAATTATTGCTCACTTCAATTGTTTTCAACTGAAAAATATCGATGTTTGTTTTATTCTAAATATGTAAGAAACAAAGTGATGTTAATCCTTCATTACACAAAATGTAAAAGTGACCCGTTGTATATTTCCCACGGACTAATCAAAAAACAGTCAGATATTGCCAGTAAAGCAGGATTCTGTGAACAAGACTATGTCCCTGGCAACCCCACCACCCTCTCTGGTAGGTTCTGTCCCACTGACAGGACATAGCCAGGCTGAGCGGGCAGCTCCTTGGTATATAGTCAATACAGTGCTCAGCATTGATGCTGGATCCTGTGGCTGCTGGACTGCACTGTGGCGGATTATGAAAGAATCAGTAAAAGGAAACATATAATTGATCACATTGTCACCGATCTGCCTGCTGCAGATATACCTCTCCATTTCATAAACCGGTAAGAATGGTCACTGCACAGTCCTTATGGGGAGCAAGGACTCCCTTCACATTTTGCAGACCCTCCTCATCATGATAGGAGTTCCTAATAGGACAGACATTAAACAGATTGAGCAACAAATGATGATGCATCTATGAGGTGCAATGGGCCATCAGCAGCAGCCGAATCATACTCTGTACAACTCAGTCTGCAACCTCACAGCCCGACATACCTCCCACTGTACAGTAACCACCATGGCCCGACACACATCCCACTGTACGGTAACCATCACGGCCCGACATACATCCCACTGTACGGTAACCATCACGGCCCGACATACCTCCCACTGTACAGTAACCATCACGGCCCGACATACCTCCCTCCGAACAGTAGCCATCACGGTCCGGCATACCTCCCTCTGTACAGTAACCATCACGGCCTGACATACCTCTCACTATACAGTAACTGTCACAGCCCGACATACCTCCCTCTGAACAGTAGCCGTCACGGCTCGACATACCTCCCACTGTACAGTAACCGTCATGGCCCGACATATATGCCACTGTACAGTTACCATCACCTCCCGACATACCTCCCACTGTACAGTAACCATCACGGTCCAACATACCTCCCACTGTACATTAACTGTCAACAGCGGCACTGTGGCTCAGTGGTTAGCACTGCTGCCTCACAGCGCCAAGATCTGAGGTTTGTTTCCGGCCTCATGTGACAGTCTGTGGGGAGTTTGCACATTCTCCCCGTGTCTGTGTGGGTTCCCTCCGGTTGCTCCGATTTCCTCCCACAGTCCAAAGGTGGATTGGCCACACTCAATCGCCCATCGTGTTAGGTGCTTTAGTCAGAGGGAAACGGGTCTGGGTAGGTTACTCTCCGGAGGGTTGGTGTGGACTAGTTGGGCCAAACGGCCTGTTTCCACACTGTAGGGAATCTAATCTAACCTCCAAGGTTCAAGTCATGGATATGATGGAATAATCAATTGTCTGAATGAGGGCAGCTCCAACAGTATTCTAGTATGGACTTATAAGGGACAGGCAACATAGTTGCATGGGGAAGCTCATGTTCACAAAACTAATTGATCATTTTGAGGAAGAAAATAATTTGTCTGGAACAGCAACAAAAAAATTACCTATCACATTTCCTGAACTTTCTCCCTTTTACCTAAAACCTATGGTCCTGAGTAATTGATAGTTCTACTCTGGGGGAAAAAGCATCTAACTGACCTTCTATGTATGGCTCTGATAATTTTGTAAATATCTATCAGGTAGCCCCATAGCCAATGATGCCCAGGTACACACACAAACCATGTTAGCCTGAATGTTAAGCTGCCTCATATCCCTCTTTGCTCTTTGTGCCCTAGTATGGGATGGTTCCTTCCAGAATGTGAGAATTATCAAGAAGGATTAGGGAAATGGAAGTGGTTTGTACAGCTTTTACTGCTGGGACAGCTGGGGAAAGGTTTTGAGGTGTTCTGAGTGAGTGAGTCGACAGCAGAGACACCAGGCAGAGTTGGGCAGAGGGACACAGAAAAGATTACAGAGAGACTGAGAGAAGGTGCTGCATTCACTGAAGGTGGGAGAACATGAGCCTTGGCGGGAGGTGGGTGCAGTACCAGAGAGAGTGAGGGTGAAGTCACAAAGTGCAGATGGTGCCACGTACCCTGGTAGAGGGGAGAAGGTCACTGACCTCCTTCCTACACTGCTGGGCATTCACACAGCAGGCTGGCACCTCACAGATCCGGGGATCAGCCTCGGACCAAGCTGGAAGGGTCTGCTGTAATAGCTTCCCCTGCCAGCCTTGGAGGAAGATAATGTTCTTCTCATGCACCAGGACCAGGGGCTTGGCCACAAAGTGGGGCCCCAGTTTTATCCCCTCTGCCATGTCCAGGCCAGTTTCGAATTCACAATCCAAGTGTAAAATGACATTTTATAGATGGCTCCAGGAAACAGGGAGGCTGATGCATTCTGAGATATCCAGGCAGAGGGCAGTTGTTGTGACAAAGGGGAAAATCATCGCGTTAGTGTCAGATGAGAGGAAGACCACGTGGGCAGGGAAGGTAGATAATGAGGCAGATTGGGGATGGTATCATGAGAAAATGCAATTCACCATGAAGCTGGACTAAATTGGGACTTGACCAAATCACAAGATGGTTTCGGCCTCTGTCTGTCTGAATCAAAATAGGGATGAAATATTGGGAGCAACAGACTTGGAGTGGAAAATTATACAGGATATTCAAATCTTCAAAAAGAGGTAACACAATGTTCCAGAACGTTAAAAGGAACCGGTGAAAATCCCCTGCCTTATAGTTAGCTACATTATCCAATCCTCACTGGATACAGGGATGATGCCGGAGGACAGAAGAATGCCTAACACTGCAGCTTTGTTTAATGTGGAGCAAGGGACTGACTGAATAGGTCGAGGCTGGAATTCTGAGACACTGGATAAACGGTCACTGAGGAAGTCCCAGGGCCTCCAGGACAGTGGGTCTGGATTTGTTCAAGGAAGATCGTGTGTAATTAATCTGACTGCGTCGTTTGAGGCAGTAACTTGTAACTGCATGTGACTTACTTGGATTTCATGAGAGATCCCATGGCAGGCTGCTTAATAAACAGAAGCTATGGGGTCCAGGTGAATGAAGCAAACAACCCTCAGAAGTGCAAGGCAAGGCATTTGGGGACATCAGTAATAGAGAGGAATAGACAATAAATGAGAATATGGCCAGTGTGGGCAGGGAAATGAAGGTAGGTGGAATCACCAATAATCTCATTAATGCAGTAATTGGCACCATTTCCTCTGTCAGCCAAAGTGCAGAATTTCAGAGCAGGAAGCTCATGCTGGAACTGTATAAATAATAAGCTCAGTCACAGCTTGGGGGATGTGTTCAGTTCTGGTCACCCCATTACATGAGAGGATGGAATGTTCTGGAGAGGGTACAGAGAAGATCCGTCACCCTGTGACAGTGAAAGTGCATTTGTGAGGAAAGATTGGAATGGAGGATGCTGAGAGGAGATTTGGTTGGGGTACACATATTGTCAGGAGCCTGGGTAGAAAGGGAGAGAATACCTTGTTCCTGCTGGAGAGCTCAGTTACCAGTGGCGAATATTTAACGTCATAAATTGAAATATCAGAGAAGTGTTGAGGAAAGTTGTTATTTCACGCAGTTTATGGTCGGGATCTGGGAGTCACATATAGAAGCAGAGTAGAGGCAGAAACTCTCAAACCATTTTAAAAAGGTGCCAGGTTCTACACCTGAAGTCCTACACTGACCGGGTAGACAGAATGAGGGCTTTAAAAAACAACGTTACATCTTGACCAATGCAGGCAGTGGCCAGAGTCATCACCTCTATACTGTGCTATTTTTGAAGTTTTCAAAGGTTACCAACATCTGATAGGATCAATACGCAGGGATGAGGGGTGAGGGCAGGGAGGAGCAGTGCGTGAATTGATTGGCATCACAATAATACTGAGCCCATACTTTATACACAACGCTACTTCACTGTGTTGGCCTGTTTATCCTTCCTTTAGAAATGGGGAAAATGTTTGATTATCCAGGTCTGTCGTGGTCACACTGCAGCCCCATCTCCATAATGATAGCTCCATCTGACCTGGTTCACACTATTTAAAGCTACTATTTCACTGGCCTTGTTGAAAATTTCCCAGCTTCATTCTTGCCCCATTGAAAGCTGCTCTCACTCTCAATTATTGCATTTCATTCTCTACCATCATCCTGAACTTTACAATGAAATGATCACTACACCCCAAAACGTTCCCCTCCTGACACTGGATCCACTTGCCCCATCTCTTTCCCAAGGACCAGGTCCAACAGCACATGCTCTCTTCGGCTGGATACATACTCCTGAAGTCAGCTCTCCTCCATGTAATCCAGGAACACTTGGCCCTCATGACCCTTCATCGCCAGTATCCCTGTCTATATCTGGTAAACATTAAGTTTCTCAGTATAACTAATCTGTAGTATTGTCATTGATCTCAAATGACCCTGCATATTTATTCTCTCCATCATTTCTTTGGTTGCTGGCAGACAGACTGTACCTCACAGTGTAATTGTATACTTTCCGTTCTGTAGATCCAGCCAAATTCATTCTGTCCTTGGACGGATCCTCTTTCCATAGGACTCCTTAATTAACGCTAATCTAAACCAATGCTTCTACCTTCATCCTTTTACTTCCCTTCTATCATTTTGGAATCCTTTCTACCCAGCAATATTAAACACCCAGTCCTGACATCCTTGCGCCAGCTCTCGGTGATCAGTATATCAGATTACCACACGCCAATCTGCATCTGGAACTCCCCACACTCCGAGTCTTCATGTCCATGCAGAATACGTCAGATTAAGGCTTTCTTTCTCACTCCATCTTCCACTGATAAGCTTGTTGTTGTATATTAATTTTAACTGCATCTCCCCTTATTTAGAGAATCCTAGTAGTCTCCTCTACTATTAATTGTTGTATCCTAAGCACACATCAAATTATTTTCAACCCCTCTCAAACACCCCGTAAGGAATTCAGTCCCAGCTCTGTCACGTCAGCCCATCCAGCTTGTACAGTTGCTGCCTTCCCCAGAAACAGTCCCAATGTTCCAGGAATCTGAAGCCCTTCCTGCTGCACCATCGTTCCAGTCACACTCCCATCTACCTAAAACTCAGTGTCCTGTTTTCACTTGGACACGGCACTGGCAGTAACCAAGGGATTGCTACATTTGAGGTCCCGCTTGCTAACCATCCACCTATCTCCCTAAATTCTGATTTCCAGACCGCTTCACCCTTTCTACCCCGGTCATTCCTACCAACATAGACATGACCTTTGACTGCGCACTGTCCCCAAGACAAATGTCCTGCAGTCACAGTGACATTCTTAACCTCACTATCCTGGAAATACAGACACACTGACACCTTTTTCACTTTCCTGACTCCCCGTGACTATTGCCCCTCTTTCCTTCTCCCTCCCCTCCTTACATTCAGGCTGCTTGTGGTGCCACAGACATGGCTCTGACTTCCCTCCCTTGAGCAGTCTACATCTTCATCAGCTTCCAAACTGGGAATTTGATTCGGGAGGGAGACAACAGGGCATTCTTGTATTCCATGACTGTTTCTCTCCAATTGCTTCGTCCCCCAGACCCTTCCTTCTTCCAGGCAGTCATGTCTGCAGGGTGATCTGCTGTGTGTGTGTGTGTGCGTGTGTGTGTGTGTGTTATCCACCTGTCAGCATCGCAGATGTCCCATGGAGTCTCTAGTCCAGCTCCATGACCCCGTGTTCATCTAGGACACAAGCAGGGGCTATGGCTTCCCAATGTATCACAACACATTTTCCATCTGACAAATATGTGCTGCCATGTCTTAAAATGCAACATGTCTGGAGTAACTTAATTAATTACTTAGAATGAAGTTAACATCCAGGAAATAACAATAAGGTTAAGTCCCTTATTCAACTGTGGCTTACTGAGGGTAATTTATTATATTGGATCACAATTTCACTTCTCCCTCTTAGTTCTCTGTTCAACCCTTATTTCAGAAGTTGAAAAAAAATGCTAACTTATAATAATTAACTGACAGTCGGTAAAAACGGTGCATTTATCAGCCAATGAACTAACAGCTTTTTTCTGTGATAGCTCTTGCACTTCTTTCAACCTCAGTGCAGGCAGGTCCCAGCAGCAGAAAGTTCTCTCCCTTTGTTTGTCCCAGGTAATGGTAGGCCTCAAGCCTCAGCTGAGGTTTATAACATCCCATTCCACACTGCTCTCTTACAGAATCGCTGTTGTACCTGGAAGACAGTGGAAAAGAGGATGATTAGACAGAGCAGAGATAGTTATAGTGATTGAGGCAAGATATATGGGATGGAACAGGTTATCTGGGGAGCTAGGCAGACCTACAGCAACTCAAGAGCATTACTCGAATATACAGCGAGAGTTGCAGACACTGAAGAAAGCAAAGGAAATAGAGAGATTGTGGCTTGTTCATGACGGAGCTATGTAGAATCTAAAGTGTTTTTTTCTGAGCTGCTTACAGAGATGTGTAGACTTCAACAAATGCAAATTGACAGCCAGCAAGTGTTGTCTGGTACTGGAGACGGTTGGATGTTACAGAGTTAGAAGACTTGCAGTAACTGGGGGGACTATAAACCTTTGGAGCACTGGTGGTGTTCAAGGACCCCCAGGACATGAGGAGGTGCAGAGAATGGGAGCATTCCAAATATTGGGATTGTTGGGGATGGAAGTCCTGAGATGATATTGAGGATGAAAAGAGCCAATTTAACACATACAACCATTGTAATTATAGAGATTTAAGGAAGGGAACCTGTGCTGTCATTGATTACAGGTATACGGAGAGTTACAGAAACTGAAGGGGTCACAAATTTAAAAGGGGAGAGATTTTAGGTGATCAGAAGTTTAAACAAGAATAAATTCATTTTAGAGATCTCGAACACAGATGGGAATGGAGGAGGTGAGTTATTGTGAGGAACTATCAGAGTTATAAGTCGGGGAGGATGTCAAATATAAAAGAGAGAGCT
This sequence comes from Hemiscyllium ocellatum, assembly GCF_020745735.1. NCBI lineage: Eukaryota > Metazoa > Chordata > Chondrichthyes > Orectolobiformes > Hemiscylliidae > Hemiscyllium > Hemiscyllium ocellatum. Next base: position 52,074,296 of record NC_083428.1, read on the forward strand.
GCATTATTTGTATGCAGTTACAGACATGAGGAGTGTTGTAGCGCCTGCTGGAGGGGACACAGATAACAACAGTTCCAACGGCTGGTGCAGGGGCTCAGGAAGGGAAGGTTGTCGGGACTGGCGATTACACAGATAGAGGTGAAATTGGACCTGCAGGAGTTTATGGAGAAAGGGAGGATTGGAGGGACTGGAGATTACACGGATTGGGGTGGTTGTTGGAGCTACAGGGAGTTAATGGAGGATTGTTGGTGCTGGGAATTACATTAACACAGACAATAGTGGAGTTGCAGGAGTGAGTGAGATGAGGGTTGAAGGGGTTTATGGACAGGGCTTTAAACTGACAGAGAGGACGCAGGGACAGGGTTCAGGTGAAAGGAGCTTTCCAAATCCAAAGAGAAAAGCTGACACATCAGAACAGCATGGGAATGTGACTGAAGACTGAAGACAAGCAGAAAGGAACAGAAAGGAACCGTAAATTAGGCTCTGACAGGAAATTCTGGGAAACGTCAATGACAGGTTTTTTTGGAATTGTCAAAGTATCGAAAAGATTTGGTCACTAGTAAGATGTGGTTACAGGAGAAACTGTGCGGTACTGTTCTGTGTTCCAAACAAGGAGGATTACAATGGCAGGAAGGGGTTTCAGGAGGCTGGAGAGGATGAGATCTGAATGAATAGACACAATTAGGAAGGTTTACTCGGAGTGCCAGAGATAACAGAAACACCTGATCTGAAGCAGATGACACAGCCTGGGATGGGTGTGGGGATTGGAGGTGTTTTCACAGGGAGGGAGGACCAAAGAGCCACAGGAGGGAACAGGGATGCGGAGAGCTGTATGGCCTGCAGGAGTTCATGGAGATGGGAAGTTTGGGAAGGATGGGCCAGTTGACAGGGATAAGGATATTGGTTGGATGGAGCGGTGTACACAGGCAGGAATGTTTTAGGCGAATGGAGCAGATTACAGCAATCAAGTGGGTTGTATTGACTGGAGGAAGAAACAGAGATATGGAGGATAGTCGTGGCTGAAGATGTTTATAGATACAGGAAGGTTTAGACTCTGCAGATTATTTAGATATGGTGGGTGGAGTCTGACAGATTTTCCAAAACGGCAGTAATTTTGGTTGGAGACAGTTTTTCCGATAAGGGAGCATTAGTAACCTCCTCCAGAATGGTCAAAGTGGGAAGGGTTGTAGGGGATTTTCCATTCACACTAACAGGGACATACTGGATTCTTGAGGTCACACTTTTAAAAGTCTCCCATTTGCTAGTTATTCCTTTTCCTTCAAACAGACTGACTCATGATTTGGACGTGCCAGTGTTGGACTGGGATGGACAAAGTTAAAAATGACAACACCAGCTTATAGGTGCACTAGGTTCATTTGGACGCACTAGCTTTCCAAGTGCTGCATCTTCATCAGGTGGTTGTGGAGCACAGTCACAGAATTTATAGCAACAGGATGGCAGTGTCATGGAATGAAATATTAAACAAGTTTTGATTAAGTCTTTCATCTTTTAGAATGATCCCCAGCGCTTCTAAATCTAGCACTTCTAAACACAGAGGGTCCTCGATTATCCAAATACCAATTATCCAAATATCTGATTATCCAAAGGAGATCTCGAGGTCCTAAGAGAAACATTATATCAACAAGATGTTTCAACCCTGATTGTGTTTTGTTTTTGTTCACACTGATTAAAACCGATCTCAGCTGACTGAAATGTTGCCATGAATAGTCCTGGACATCGAGCCCAGATACCATCTCCAATTGACTGGCCTCCCACCCTCTCCCCACACTTAGCCTGAAGTTCTACACAGGTGTAAATCCTAACCCCCCCCCCCCCCCCCCCCCCCACTTCCGCAGATATTCTCTTGGAACATTTTCCTGTACAGTGCAGAGGTGGAACTTTTCAAAATGTTGCAGTTAGAAGTGTGTACGTGTGTGTGTGGCTGTGTGCGCGTGTATGTGTACATGTGCGTGTGTGTGCATGTGCATGTGCGCTATTTGGAGACTTAACCACCAAAGGCAGCAGCCGTCTTACTGTTGGTGTCCACTCCAGCTGCCCAGGAGGGGGAGGAGATGATGGTGGCAGGGGCACACAGATGGCAGGGCAGCCGGGTGTATGGGCGTGAATGGTGGGGGGCAGAGTTGGATGGGTTTGGGACCGGGCAGGGGCAGTGTTTGACAGGTTTGGGCGCGGGCTGAGGGTGATGTTGTATAGGGTTAGGGGCGGACAGGGTGCTCGTTTGGAGTCGGGTAGAGGGTGGTGTTGGATGGGTTTGGGGGCAGGGGTGGGTGGTAAGTGGAGGGTGGCATTGTACGGTTTTGGTGGCGGGGCGGGTGTGGGTCGGTGTTGCATGGGTTTTTGGGGGCTGGCGGGGCATGACGGCTCACACACGGTTTGCTGCTGCCGAGTCACCTCAACGGGGTCGAGCCATTACCGAACATTCCGAGCTCCAGAGGAAAGGCATTGAATTGATTAATTGAATAATCAATTATCAGAATGAATATTTGGCCGCCCATTTCATTCAGATAACCGAGGTTCCTGTGTAAATCAGCTGGATGATAACCTGGTGTTGTGTGATTTTTGCCTGCACCCAATCAACCCCTGCTTGATCCTTCTGAATGGCCCCAACATTGACCCTCTTCCAGTTTAAGACCTTAATTTGTGGACCTGTCTGATCATTTTCCCATAGCGATGTTAAAACGAAGACAGTTGTGGTCACTGGACGCAATGTGCTCTCCGAATGACACTTCAGTCACTTGGCCGACCTCGGTTTCTGAGGTGAGGTCTCGTGTTGCATCCGCCTGTGCAGCATAGACCACTCTACATCTTGGTTTAGTGAACTTTCTTAGACATATTTGACAAATTCCACCCAGTACGGGCCATTTACTCTCTGGGTGATCCGGTCAATCCAGGGGAATTTAAAATCTCCAAGCAATACTCCTCTATTATTTTTATAGGTACCTGCAATCTCACTATGCATTTGCTCCTCTCGTACCCGCTGGCTATTTGGGGATCTAGAACACCATCCCAGCAGACGGACCACCCCCTTTTTGTTTCTAACTTTTAAAAATATGACCTCATTCAAATACCGCTTAACAATATTGTCTCTAAGCACTGTTGCTATGTCCTCCCTAATGAAAGGGACAACTTACCCTACTCATTTACTTGTCCTTCTGTCCAGCCTGTAGCTTCTGTATTCTGGAACACTGGTCTGCCAGTCCTGCCCTTCTCTCAGCCATGTTTCTGTTATAGCTATAATATCCCAGTTCCCAGAGCCAATCCATGCTCTGAGCTCGTCTGCCTTACCAGTAAGGACTCGTGAGTTGTAATAAATACCCCTTAAACTAGAAGTCTCTTCACTCCCTTTGCTGTGCCCTGGATATCCTGGATAGGAAACTTGCTCTCGATGGCGGATGTATTTTCTCCTGACTAGTTGATGGCCCCTCTCTTATTCAGAGTCTCAACTCCCTGTCAAACTCGTTTAATTCCTGCCGGGTAACACAAGCAAATCTCCACTCAGGGATATTGGTACCCCTGCTTCGAGTGCAAACCATCCCTCTTGTACAGGTCTCCTCTACCCCAGAAGAGATCCCATTGACCTAAGAACTGAAAAATCTTATCTGAATAAATCAGTTCAGTTTTTTGAAATGGAGTCTGAAAATATTGATGAGTGCAGTGCAGATGATGTGGGGTCCATGGAGTTCATTAAGGTCTTTGATATGTCCCACATGGGAGTCTGGTTCAAAAGGGAAGAACCCATGGGATCCAAAGCAAGTTGGTAAATTGGATCCACAATTGGTGGAGGGTTATCTTTTTGTTTGAAAGCCTTTGCCGGGCGTGTGTACCACAGGGACCTGTGCAGGAGCCATTGCTGTTACTTATGGGCATTAATCACTTGGATATGAAAGCAGAAGGAATCATTAGTAGGTTTGCAAAGATATGAAAGGTGAGGGTGTTGTCCACAGTGAGGAGATGGTCTCCGGCTACAGTCTGAAGGTTGACGCTGGGACAGATTTTCAACAGAGTAATTTCAATTGATAAGCAGGCAAGAGCACAGCAGGCAATGAGGGAAAACTGATCAATTAAACTCCTTTTACTTTGATGTAAAATGCCTGACAGGTAAGGCTGATGAACGCACGGCATGGATGGGAACATGGGACTGGGAAATCACAGGAATTACAGAAACACAGCTGAGGGAGGGACAGGACTCGCAGATCATTGTTCCAGAGGGCAGATTCAACAGGAAAGATAGAAGGGGAGGCAAGAGAGTAGGGGGAGTGGAGTTTTTGATCTGTGAAAACATCACTGCAGCACTGAGAGAGGATATTCGTGGGGATCGCCCAGTGAAGCTATGTTAGTGGAACTGAGAAATAAGAATGAATAATCAGTTTGATATGACTGTACTACAGACCCACAGTAGTCAGCGGGAAATTGAGCAGCAAATATGTCGGAGATCTCAGATATCTGTAAGAAGGATAGGGTTGTACCGGTCCGGGATTTTATCTTTCCAAACCTAGACTGGGACTGCAAGGGTGTTCAGAGCTTGGATTGAAGGAATTTGTTCAGTGTGTTCAAGAAAACTGTCTCTATCTATGGAACTGGTCCGACTGGAGAACGGGATAAAATCTGACCTCCCGTTGGGAGACAAGGTAGCGAAAGGGGCTGAAGTGTTTCTGGGGGAGCACATTTGCAAAGTCACCATAATTCCATTAGTTTGAAAATAGCGATTGAAAAGGACAGCCAGGTCCACAAGTTAAAGATCAAAACTAACCTTGCCCCAGTCCAGAAGGTATTAGACAAGACCGTCCAAAAGTTGATTCGTGGAGGCTATTTGCAAGTAAAGTGGGATTCTTTCAAAAGAGAGATAAACTCAGATTTCAGGGGCAGCATATTTCTGTTCGTGTGAAGGGCATTGCTGACACAAGTGGGAAACACTGGATGACTGGGGATATTGAGGCTCTGGTCAAGACAAAAGGGGGCACATGTCATATACAGCCAGCTGGGTTGAGGGAATCTCTTGAAGAACATTGTGGGTGTATTAATACTCTTTTGTTTTTTAAAGATATTTTATTAGAAATTTAATATTTTGACAGATTTACAAAAATAAACAGAACTTTCAAGCACAAACATTAATATAAAAATAGATCTTAAATATATAATCATCAAAATTCAAAGGAATGATACTAAAGAAGAAAGAAAAACAATGAAACTCAGTTAACTACTAATCTAATCCACAATTATCCAGAGTGTATAGTTGAGTCACTTACATCCTTCAAACAAGAGAAAATGTTCTCTAATACACTCATAACAGTATAATAAAAAGGAAACTATTTCCAAACAATAAGAACAAAAAAAAACATGTTTGAATGGAGATCCTCCCCCTTGTTCTCAGGGGGCCTTACTTCCTTTCTAAAGGTCCACCATATCCTCTCCCAAACAGTGTCCCACCCTTGACCCGGGCGCTCCTTAATAGGATTTAGATATAATACCGAGCTAGAGTTGACAGTGAGCGCCCCACCCCCACCCCTCCCCACCCATACCTGAGTATATCTGATAGCATCAATGCCACGTACAAACACACATAACTATAAAATTACAACTCCAACAAATTACAATTAAGTATAATAACATAAAATAGCAAGAGAAGACAACCCTGCTCCCAGAAGCAAAAGTAAAGTAGAGTAAAGTATCCATTTCTCCCCACGGAGTGTGGAAGAGGCAAGCCAACATAAATTGTCTCTTACGATTTATTTAAACGAGTCTAAAAGTTCCTTAGCCTCTTCTGGTGATCTAAAATTATACTCGGATCCTTCGTGGGTAAAGCATAACGTCGCTGGGTAGCGTAAGGTGTATTGAATATTTAAGTTCCTTAGACATTTCTTCACCTCATCAAACGCCTTCCTCCTTCGTGCCAAAGCCGGGGAGAAGTCCTGAAATAACATAATCTTGGATCCTTCATGAATCATAGCTTTAGGATCCTTTCCAAGATTTCTGGAGGCATCCAGGAGTATCTGCCTCTCCCTATAACTCTGCAGCCGGAACAGGACCGGGCGTGGGCGCTGGTTTGGGCCAGATCCGCGTACTGCGACCCGGTAGGCCCACTCCACCCTTACCCTGTCAGTTTCAGCCCCCAGGTTTAAAAGCTGGGGCAACCATCGCTCCAGAAATACTCCTAACTGTCCCTTCTCTTCTTGTTCAGGGAGGCCCAGAAGACGGATATTCTTTCTCCGATTTCTATTATCCAGGTCATCCATGTAGATTTCAAAGGCTCGGACTCTCTGCTCCAGAGCTCGCACCTGTTCTGCATCTGTTTGTGCTGCAGCCTCGGAGGTCGTGGCCTTTAGCTCCGCCCCCTTCACTCGGCCCTGTAATTCCTCGAGAGCCTGGCTGTACTTTTGTAACTTTTCTTCGAATGCATTCCATCTCTGTCTGGATTCTGCGATGAAATTGACGAGTGTCGATTCCAGCCTGGCAATCATCTCTTCAAGGCCTGTTTTTACATCAGCTGCAGCCTGAGGAGGAGAGGAGGGTGGGGGAGGGGTTTTTGTTTTCTGAGAGCTGCGGGATCCCTTTGGTTTACTCATTATCCACTTAATATTAAACTGCTTAAATATAATAGTAAACAGCTAATTAAGGTTAGAAAATTTTTTTGGGTGGTTTGGTAAGTGTGGTGGGGGTGAGTAACTCACTTTACCCAGGTTTTGGGAAGAGCACTGTAAACTCAGACTTGCTGAGTCGCCGCCATCTTGGATCTCCGTATTAATACTCTTAAGAGGGAAAACATGAGGGCCCAAAGGGGACCTGACAGAGCTTTGGCAGGGAAGGTTCAGGAAAATTCAGAGAGACTCTACAAGTATATTAACAACAGAAGATTAACTCTGGACATAGTGTGACTCCATAAAGATGAATGAAGCCAGCCATGTGTGAACCCACAGGAAATGGGTGAGATCCAAAACAAAAACTTCACGTCAGAAATTATTGTGGAAAACACACTGGGGAAGCAGATAAATAAACAGTGATATTTTCAAAAGAGTCCACATTGGAGAACGGGAGGTGTTGAAGGTTTTCAAACACATTAAAATTAGACAACTTTCTGGGAATTAATCAAGTATATTCCAGGACATTGGGGTAAGTTAGGGAAGAATCTTACAACGATATTGCTATCACTGACAGCCACAAATAGTGAACTGGGAGCCTGGAGGTTGCCTAATGTTGTGGCAGTATTTAGGAAAGGCTGCGACTGAAAGCTAGGGACATAAACACCAATTAGCTTGATGTCAGTGGTGCCAATGTTGTTGGAAGCAATTCCACGGGACAGGACTTACATGCATTAAAAAAGGCAACGATTGATTAGGGATAGTCAGCACAGCTTTGTGCGAACAAAGTCAAGTCTCTCAAACTTGATAGAGTTTGTTGAAGAGGTTACCAAAAAGGTGGATGAAGGCAGAGCAGTGGACGTTGTCTATCCTGACTTCTGCAAGGCCTTAGGCAGGGTTTAGCCTGGTACACTGGTTAGTAAGGTTAGATCACATAGGATCAGGGAGAGCAAGACACACGGACACAAAATGGGCTTGACAGTAGGAGGCAGAGTTTAGTGGGAGAGGTTTGTTGTGCAGACTGGAAGCCTCTGACCAGCGGTGTGCCATAAGCATTGGTGCTGGGATCACGCATGTGCATTATTGACATAAACTAGAATACAGGAATTATTGTTAGTAAGTATGTGGACAGTAAGATAAGTGTTATAGTGGGCAGTGAATACTGTTATCAAAGGTGACCTTCACCAATGAGCCACTGGGTCAAGAAATGAAAGATGGAGCTGAATTGAGGTTGTTGGATTTTGTAAAGACAAACCAGGGACGGCTAATACAATTAATGGCAGAGCTCTGGACAGTGTTGTCGAACAAAGAGAGACCAAGGGATGCAGATACATTGATCCTTGGAAGTGGCATCGCAGGTGGAAAGGCCAGGGAAAGCAGCATTTGCCACACTAGCCCTCATGGATCAGAGCATTTAGTACATGAGTTGGTCCAACATGATACGATTGTATCAGACATTGCTGGGTCCCCAGTTGGGGTATTGTGTAGAATTCTGATCCTCCTGCTTTAGGAAGAATATTCTGAAACTGCAAATGGAGCAACGATTGACGAAGATGTTACTGATACTGGAGGGTTTGACAGAAACAGAGAGGAAGGCTAAGCTGGAAAGCAACATGGGGGTGTGTGATAGATTTAGCAGATATGGTTAAGGAGAATCCAAAGAGATTCTACAGCACACAAGTACAAAAAGGCTACTAGAGAGACAACAGAGCCCCTCAAAGATCAATAAGGGCATCCATGCCTGGAACCACAGGGAATGGGCGTGACCCAAAATGAATATTTCATGTCAGAAAGTATTGTGGACAAAGACTATGAAACAAAAGGAAAGAAACAGTGATGTCTTGAAAAGAGTCCCCATTACAGAAGAGGTGGTGCTGGAGATCTTAGAACACAAAGGTAGAGAAAGTCCTAGGTCCTGAACAAATGTATCCCAGAACATTGTGGCAAAGTCGCAGTGGGGACCGTGGCAGAGATATTTTGTGTCATTATCCTTCTATTTCCATTGGGTTTGGGTGGCTGAGGGGTAACCTTATAAAGGTTTATAAAGACATGAGGGGTATACGTAGGGTGAATAGTGAAGGTCTCTACCCCAGAGTAGGGGAATCTATTACGAGAGGGCCAAAATATGAGGTGGGAGGGGAAATACATAAAAGCGACCAGAGGAGAACATTTCCACACAGAGAATGGTGCACACATTGAATAAGCAGCCGCTGAAGTGGAATAGAAAAGTACAATTACATCATGGAAAAGCCATTTGGGCAGGTACATGGAGAGGAGAAGGTTTGACGGGATAGGGACCAAACGCAGGCAAATGAAACTCGTTCAGGAACTGTGGTCACCATGGACTAGTTGGATCGAAGTAACTGTTTATGTTCTGCATGGCTCTTTCTCCTGTTATTGGAGGAGGAGACTACTGAGATCAGGCTTGTTGTAGGTTCCAGCGATAGAGACAGTCGTCTGTAATGCAGTATACTTTAAATATGTGGAGGGACTATCAAGAAGGGTGGAGATTACAGGGACAGGAACAGTTACAGGAGTTAAAAATTATTGAAGACACTGGTCCACGAGACATGGTATGTGTACAGTGTTGGAGGGGGATCACAGAACAGAAAGATCCCAGGCAGCATACCCACACACTCATGGGAAGCCTGCTTTCCCCTCTGTTATACTGATGTTCACTAAGATATCACGAGCCTGGATTGATAACTGTGACACTCCCGATACTGTCTCAGTACAACAAAACTTACAGTAATGGTGGTGATAGACCTAGGGTGTGCATGTACTGTGCTCCCCCTCCAGTACTGTATCTTGGTCATGTCTTGTTAGCCGATGTTTGGAGCCCACACACTGCTCTCTGCTCTGTGCACTGTGAGTCATCTTACCTGAGTGCAGGGTCTATTCAATGCTACATATCTCCCTGCCCTTTGTCTCTGTAGCTGACCAATCATCTTCAATGCGGTGATGGATAAGACACATAGTAGTTGGGAAGTCTATTGAGTCAGGAACTTCCTGAGCACCTACAGGGACAGTGAAATAGACAGGATGGAAAATTAGACTGATGGAGTGAGGATAACACATGTAGAATGGCACTGAGTTCCACAGAGATCTGGAAAATCCCAGTCTCCATTCCTGGCCTGTGCTGTTGTGTCTCTCTGAAGTGGAGGATTCTGTTGGCTCAGGATCTGGTGTAGCTGTAAGAGTGAGAGACACTGACAGAGGCAGACATTGGAAACCCACAACGAGGAATACCACATGGAGAGATACTGAGTGATATCACCAGAGTGCAGGAAGGTATCAGGATCAAACAATCATGAAGGAAAAACAGGTTTAGCTCCATGATGTACTGGTATCAGTGTTCAGGGATGAATAGCCTGTGAGCAGGCGAAGTGATGGCCGAGTGGTGTTATTGCTAGAGCATGTATCCAAAACCTCAGCTAGTGTTCGGGGGAGGAAGGTTTGAACCCCACCATCTGAAATGGTGGAAATGGAAATAAATTATTTTAAAAATAGTAATTGACAATCCATCAATATCATTACTGGTGTACAATAAATTCAAACACTTTGCTTTTCAAGAATGACATCTACCCATCCTCACGTGGTCTCCATGACATCCCCACAGCAAATGTTTGCCTCTCAATTACCCTCTGAAATGGCCGAGCAAGTTACTCAGCGGAACAGCAGCTAGGGTTGGGCAAGAAAGATTGGTCAGCCAGAGACATCCACATCCCATACTTGATTTATAAAAAAAATCCATTCCCATGTTCCCGCTGTAACTGTGCTGGTGCCAGTGACCTGGCCAACCACGTCAGTAGGTTTCAGGACAGGGCTTTAAACTGACAGAGAGGATGCAGGGACAGGGTTCAGGTGAAAGGAGCTTTCCAAATCCAAAGAGAAAAGGTGACACATCAGAACAGCATGAGGAATGTGGCGGTAGACGAGTAGAAAGGAACAGGACGTACAGAGTTTAACTAAAACTATGCATCAGCGAATCGATTTGTGACAGGAAATTGTTGGAAAGAGTAAATTATGTTCTTTTTTGGAATGGACAAAGACTCTTCAATAAGGTGGATGGATTTGTGACACAGAGGTGAAAGAGATTTAAACACCAGAGATACGTGATGACAGGGCGAACAAGAGGTGGAAAATAAATATTCAATGGTTCACAAGTTTGCAGAAACTCAGGCAAAATGGGTAACACTAATAATCATGGATAACAAAGACATTACAGATAAAGCATTTGGTCTCAGATCATGAAGTAGAGTGAATCTGAATGTAAATTCTGGCTTCTACTTGCCAAGGACACATGGAGCAGAAGAGAATTCTCCCCCTAACAGCATTTCATTGGTCATCACTGCATTAAACAGGAGCTCACTAGAACTTTTAGTTAAAGTATTGTGATAATTTAGTGAAACTTCAACATTCATATATTCTTGACAATCATACTGACAAGAGTGATGTTCGAAGATGAGATTGTAGAATTCTTTTTCACTGTTTCTTTGAATAACACATTGTGCAACTGGTTAGGGACATAACTATCTCAGAGTGACCGTTGTGTGATGAAACTTAGTGAGTGAGTAATGTCACCTGGAGAGATCCTCCGGGAAATTGTGATAAAATGCAGTTTAAAGAAATATAAAGTTTTAAAGTGAATCACAGAAAGGACAAATTACAACTAGAAACAAAAATAGCCAGTTACATGCGGTTGAGAGGAGGAAGATAAACAGGCTAAACAAACTGAAATATGTGACTGTAAATGAACAGTGTAAAACATTTGAAGGGACAGTGAAAAATACTCTACAAAAGGACATTCCACTGAAACAGATCAAACATCAGCAAGAAATTCCCACCTGTCCCTCACTCAGGACAAAATGGATCATATTAGATTATCAGGCTGAGAAGATCACCTAAAAGTAATTTAAATCCTGAAGTGAGAGAGTGTTTTAGGAATAGATTTTAAAGGGATTGCAAAGGGTCTGCTAACAGGAAGAGGGCAGTGGGAGGGGAATCATTGTCAGGGTTTAATGACACAATAGGAACAGGGAGAGGTGAAGGTGCTAAAGGTGGTGAAAGTGTTACAGAGAGTGGTCAGGGCCTGAACGGTGTTACAAAGCCAGTACGGATTGCTGCAGTTGGAGGTGTTTGCAGAGATAGGGAGGGACATATGTATTTTTATTTATTCATTAATGGGATGCGGGTGTCACTGATTGGACCGGCATTCTTTGGCTCACTGTGAATAGCCCAGAGGGCAGCACAGAGTCAGCCATATTGCTGTGGGTCTGGACTCACATGTTAGACAGACCTAGTTAGAATGTCAGATCTCCTTCCCTAAAGGAGGTACGTGAACCAGATTAGTTCTTCCTACTGATCAGCAATGCTTTTACGGTGACCTCACCAGTGTATTGTGCAGATACAACATGGTAAAAACAAGGGCTGCAGATGCTAGAAACCAGAGTTTAGATTATAGTGGTGCTGGAAAAGCACAGCAGGTCAGGCAGCATCTTGACATCCCAACTCCTAAACTCAATGCTCTGCCCAATGAAGGTAACCATCCAAAATGCCTGCTTCACCAGCCTCTCTACAGGTGATACTTTTAAAGAACTGTGTACCTGCATCCCTGTGTCTCTGACTGACAACACTACCCAGGGCCCGAACATTAACTGTACAGGTCCCACCCTGGTTTGTTTCACCAAAATGGAACACTTCACATTTATCTACTTAAACTCCATCTGCTATTCTTCAGCCCACTCTCCCAGCAGTACTGTTCATCCTGTTGTATAATAAATAACCTTCTCCACTGTCCACTTTACCACCAATTTCATATCAAAAAAAACTTACTGATCAGGAAACCAATATTCTCATTCAATCAGTGGACCCACTACACCGCTGGTCACATGCCTCCAGTCAGAAAAAACACCATGTCTCCCATCACCCTCTGTCTCCTACCATCAAGCCAATTTTGTATTCAGTTGACTAGATACTCCTGAATGCCATATCCTTTTGCATTGATCTGAGCTTATTACCCAATTTACCATATGGAACGTAGAACACAGAACAGTACAGCACAAGACACTTCGGCTGTGATGCCATGCCAACCTTTTCTCCGACTGTAAGATCAACTAACCTACACACCATCCATTTTATTATCATCCAAGTGTCCATCCAAAGTCTATTATATGTCCCGTTCTACCCAGCCACCACACTCTGTGTAAAGAACCTACATCTGAAATCTCCCCATACTCAGCCTCCAGTCACCTTAAAATTATGCCCCCTTGTAATAGCCATGGGAAAAAGCAGTCCCTCACTATTCACTCCATCTATGCCTCACACCATCTTGATCATTTCTACCAAGTCACCCCCCACCCTTTTTCACTCCAATGAGAACAGCCTAAGCTCCCTCAACCTTTCTTCATAAGACATGCTCTCCAGTCCAGGTAACATCCTGGTAAATCTCCTCTTCTCCTTCTCTCAAGCTTTCACATCCTTCCTGTAATGAGGGGATCCGAACTGAACACAATATTCTAAGTGTACAAGATGATTAGGGGTTTAGATAGGGTTGACAGTGAGAACCTTTTTCCGCTAATGGAGTCAGCTGTTACTAGGGGACACAGCTTTAAATTAAGGGGTGGTAGGTGTTAGGGTAGATTCTTTACTCAGCGGGTTGTGAGTTCATGGAATGCCCTGCCAGTAGCAGTGGTGGACTCTCCCTCTTTATGGTCATTTAAGCGGGCATTGGATAAGCATATGGAGATTAATGGGCTCGTGTAGGTTAGGTAGGGTTCAGTCAGCACAACATCGAGGTCCGAAGGGCCTGTACTGCGCTGTGTTTTTCAATGTTCTATGTTCTAAGTGGGATCTAAACAGGGCTCCACAGAGCTGCAGCATAACCTCACGGCTTTAAAACTCAATCCCCCAACTAATGAAAGCCAGTACAACATATTCCTTCTTAACAACATTATCAGTTTGGGTGACAAATTTGACGGATCTCTGGTCATGAAATCCAAGATCCATCTGTTCCTCCACATTATCCAGTATTCTGCCTTTACCCCTGTATTCTGCATTCAAGTCTGACCTTCCAAAATGAACCACTTCACACTTTTCCAGATTTGACTCCATCTGCCACTTCTCAGCCCAGCTCTACATCCTGTCAATGTCCAGTTGTAACCTCCAGCAGACATCCACACTATTCATCACTCCACCAACCTTCGTGTCATTGGCAAACTTACTAACCCACTCTTCCACTCACACATCCAAGTCATTCATAAACTCACAAAGAGCAGAGGTCCTGTAACCTCTCTGTGCAGAAAACCACTGGTCACCGAGCTCCAGGCTGAATACTTTCCACCTGTCATCACCCTCTGTCTTCTATGGGCCAGGAATTCTGTATCCAGACAGACAGGCTTCTCTGTATCCCATGCTCTGTACTTTCTCAATGAGCCATAAATGTGTTTTGTCACATTCTCGAAGGATTCAATAAGAGTTGGAAGTCATGACCTGACCTTTACAAAGCCATGCTGACTGTCTTTAATTAACCTATGGTTTTTCAACGAATCAGAAAGCCTGTCTCTCAGAGTCCTCTCCGATAATCTGCACATCACAGACAGAAGACTGACAGGTCTGTAGTTCCCAGGATAATCTCTATTCCCTTTCTTGAATTACGCATGGCTGATTCACCCAACCTGCTCATCTTTGGGCTGTGGGTGGAAACCGGAGCACCTGCTGGAAACCTACACAGACATGAGGACAATGTGCAAACTCCACACAGTTAGTCGCCTGGGACTGGAATCAAAATGGATTCCTCGGTGCTGTGAGCCAATGGTGTTAACCTCTGAGCCACCGTGCTGCCCCATGTAACTCTCTTAAGCTCTGCTTCTTGGTTCCTCAACCTTAGGTTAGCTTCCTTCTTCTTCTTGATTGGAGGCAGATGTTCACAAGTAAAGGGACGGCTGGAAAATGGGAAGCCTTCAGAAATGACATAACAAGAGTCCAGAGAAAGTATATTCCTGTCAGGGTGAAAGGGAAGGCTGGTAAGTATTGGAAATTCTGGATGACTGAAGAAATTGAGTGTTTGGTTCAAAAAAAGAAGGAAGCATATGTCAGGTATAGACAGGATAGCTCAAGTGAATCCTTAGAAGAGTATAAAGGAAGTAGGAGTATTCTTAAGAGGGAAATCAGGAGGGCAAGCGCGCACATGAGATATGTCTGGCAGATAGAATTAAGGAGAATGCAAAGGTTTTTACAATTATATTAAGGACAACAGTGTAACTAGGGAGAGAAAAGGGCCCCACAAAGATCAGCAAGGCGGCGTTTGTGTGGAGACACAGAAAATGGGGGAGATACTAAATGAATATTTTGCATCAGTACTTACTGTGGGAAAGCATATGGAAGATATAGACTGTAGGGAAATAGATGGTGACATCTTGCAAAAGGTCCAGCTTACAGATGAGAAGTGCTAGATGTCTTGTAACGGTTAAAGGTGGATAAATCCCCAGGACCTGATTAGATGTACCCGAGAACTCTGTGGGAAGCTAGACAAGTGATTGCTGGGCTTCTTGCTGAGATATTTGTATCATCAATAGTCACAGGTGAGGTGCCGGAAGACTGGAGATTGGCAAAAGTGGTGCCACTGTTTAAGAAGGTTGGTAAAGACAAGCCAGGGAACTATAGTCCGGTGGTGGGGAAGATGCTGGAGGGAATCCTGAGGGACCGGATGTACATGTATTTGGAAAGGCAAGGACTGATTAGGGATAGTCAACATGGCTTTGTGCGTGGGAAATCAAGTCCTTCAAAATAGATTGAGTTTTTTTGAAGAAGTAACAAAGAAGACTGATGAAGGCAGAGTGGTAGATGTGATCTATATGGACTTCAGTGAGGCATTCGACAAGGTTCCCCATGGGAGACTGATTAGCAAGGTCAGAACTCATGGAACACAGGGAGAACTAGCCATTTGGATACAAAACTGGCTCAAAGGTAAAAGACAGAGGCTGGGGAGGAGGGTTGTTTTTCAGACTGGAGGCCAGTGACCAGTGGAGTGCCACAAGGATCGGTGCTGGGCCGTCTAATTTTTGTCATTTACATAAATGATTTGGATGTGAGCATAAGTGGTACAGTTAGTAAATTTGCAGATGACAACAAATTTGGAGGTGTAGTGGACAGCGAAGAGGATTACATCAGGATCTGGACCAGATGGGCCAATGGGCTAAGTGGCTGATGGAGTTTAATTCAGATAAATGCGAGGTGCTGCATTTTGGGAAAGCAAATCTTAGCAGGACTTATACACTTAATGGTAAGGTCCCCGGGTGTGTTGCTGAACAAAAAGACCTTGGAGCGCAGGTTCATAGCTCCTTGAAAGTGGAGTCGCAGTTAAATACGATAGTGAAGGCGACATTTGGAATCCTTTCCTTTAGTGGTCAGAGCATTGAGTACAGGAGTTGGAAGGTCATGTTGCGGCTGTACAGGGCAGTGGGTCAGGCATTGTTGGAATGTTTTGTGCAATTCTGGCCTCTTTCCTATCAGAAAAATGTTGTGAAACTTGAAAGGGTTCAGAAACGATTTACAAGGATGTTGCCAGGGTTTGAGTATTTGAGCTACAGGGAGAGGCTGAACAGACTGGGGCGGTATTCCCTGGAGCTTCGGAGGCTGAGGGGTGACCTTACAGAGGTTTACAAAATTATGAGGGGCCTGAATAGGATAAATAGACAAAGTCTTTTCCCTGGGGTTAGGGAGTCCAGAACTAGAGGGTACAGATTTAGTTTGAGAGGTGAAAGATATAAAAGAGACCTAAGGGACAACGTTTTCACACAGAGGGTGGTACGTGTATGGAACGAGCTGCCAGAGGATGTGGTGGAGGATGGTACAATTGCAACATTTAAGAGGCATTTGGATGGGTATATGAATGGGAAGGGTTTGGAGGAATATGGGCCGGGTGCTGGCAGGTGGGACTAGATTGGTTTGGGATATCTGGTCGGCATAGACGGGTTGGACCGAAGGGTCTGTTTCCGCACTGTACATCTCTATGACTCTATCACTCACGGAGGTTATAGAAATAAACTGTGTGGTAGCGTCTGTTGGAGATTAAAGGTATAAAGGTTTGTAGTTACTGATGGAAATTACATCAATTGGGACCAGAAGAGTTTACAGAGACTGAATGAGCTTTAGAGACAGAAAGAGTTCATAGTCATCATTAGAAATACAGAAGCTAATTTATGAGAGAAGCAGGGTCACTCTGCTTTGTGCCCAGAGACAAGGAGGAGTCAAACAGCAGGAGGAGGTTACTAAGGTACAGAGCTTTTTTGTTGTTGTGACAGGAAGGTTACAGAGATCATAAAGGTCGTAGGAGTTCAAAAAAGGCACAAAAACAGGGAGGTTTTTCAGGTCTGTAAAGGACTACACTGACAGAGATGGCTTAAGGAACTGAAGAGTTGTTTTACTTCAGTTAAGGAGAGATGTGACAGAACTTGGAGAGTTGCACTGGTCGGAGGAGCTTACAGGGATAAGCAGGATTGTCGGGGTTGATAGAGATGGGAAGGTGGTATCGATGAAACAGACAGTGGAGAAACTGACAGACATAGGTAGGTTCTGTGGAACAGATGCATTTACAGACAAGATGGTGATAATGAAGCCTGAGATTTTTCTCATGTTCCTTGCACAGCATTGTACCTACATCATGCCCTCAGAGTCTGAATTAAAGCTCATGAACTCCTCCCTGTGCTGTTTACTGGGTGTGTGATCTTACCGGCTGTAGGATTTACTGAAGGATCCAGATCTCACTCTTCATCTCTCTCTGGCTGACCAACTGTCTTCAATGTGGTGATGTACGAGACAGGAATTGGGAATTGTGCTGAGTCAGGAACATCAGGAATACCTACAGGAGACAGAGAAATAGACAGAATGGGAAATTAGACTAATGCAATGAAGATTACACATGGAGAATGGCACTGAGTCCCACAGAGATCTGGAAAATCCTTGTCTCCATCCATGGCCTGTGCAGTTGCTTTCCTCTGGAGTGGAGAATGCTGTTGGCTCAGGATCTGGAGTAGCCGAAAGAACGAGAGACATTGACAGAGGCAGCAAATAGACCCACACAGTGAGGGATATCACATGGAGAGAGACTGCGATATCAGCAGAGTGCAGGAAGTTATCAGGATCAAGCAATGGTATCATCAGAAGTGGTTCTGACGAGTGAGCATTGCTACCAGTACTCAGGGAGGACTGAGCTATTTTATTGGGATAGGCTCCTCTGGTACCTGGATTATGTACTGTGTGATAAACGGACACAGATGAGGAGGGGGACAGGTCTGAGGTGAATGGAAATTCCCAAGTCCAAAGAGAAAGGTTGAAATATTGGAACACCATGGAGATGTGGATGAAGACCAACAGAAAGAAACAGTAAGGGACTGAGTTTAATTAAATTACTACATTGTCAGATAGATTTGTGACAGGAAATTATTGGTTAAAATAAAGTAAATGCCATTTCCGCCCCTCACAATTCCTCATAAACAAGTGGCATCACTTCCACCCCTCACATCATCGCTGATGTCACACACTCAGTGACTTCCGCGTACCCCCCACTGCCGTGTTTGCCACCACTTCTGTCCCCACCAACGCCACTCACCTGCATTCTGCTGGCACCACCCCCAAGTCCCACCGTCACCATCCCCGCTCCCAGAACCCTGAGGGGAACACCACTCCTGCCCCTGACTCCATCCCCATCCCCCCTAACAGCACACCCACTCCACGTACAGGCTCCATCGCCTCCCCCAGCTCCACACCTACGCCTGGTCCAAGCTCTCAGTCCTGCCGAGTTTTCACCATCCCCCCTGACCTCTCCCTCACTGAGGGCGAATGATCAGTCCTCAGCAAAGGCCTCACCTTTATCCCTCACCGTCCACACATCTATTAATTTAATACACGCCGTGACATCGAACACTTCTTCCACCGCCTCCGCCTCAGAGCTTATTTTTACAATGAACACTCCCGCCTATTTTCTGAGTACCCCTTTTCCGGCCTCCAACACACTCCATCCACCTGGACACCCCGCACTGTCCTGTTACCTGCCTTCGATCTCTTCATTTCCAACTTTCACCGACACATTAACACAACGTGCAGCCCTCCAATCCCACTGCTCCAATCCCGACCTCACCATCAAACCAGCAGATAAAGGGGGTGCAGTTGTAGTCTGGCACACTGACCTCTACACCGCTGAAGCCATGATGTCAACTCAAAGACACCTCCTCCTACCACCCCCTCTACCATGCCCCACCTCTCATCATCAAACCGTCATCTCCCAGACCATACAGAACCTCATCACCTCTGTAGGAGATCTCCCACTCACAGATTCCAAACTCATTGTCCGGGATCCCCCACTGCCCGGTTCTATCTCCTTCCCAAGATCCACAAGCCTGACCACCCTGGCCGACCCATTGTCTCAGCATGCTCCTACCCCACCGAACTCATGTCTGCATACTTCGATATTGTCCTATTCCCCATTCCAGGACCTGTCCACATATGTTCGAGACACCACCCACACCCTCCACTCCTCCAACACTTCCGTTTCCCTGGCCCCCAACTCCTCATCTTCACAATGGATATCCAATCCCTCTACACCTCCATCCACCATGACCAGGACCTCCAAAGCCCTCCGTTTCTTCCTGTCCCGACGTCCACAACTGTACCCTTCTACCGACACTCTCATTCGTTTGGCTGAACTTGTCCTCACCCTTAACAATGTTTCCTTCCAATCCTCACACTTCCTCCAGACCAAAGGGGTAGCCATGGGCACCCGTATGGACCCCAGCTATGCCAGTCTCTTTGTTGGCTACGTAGAACTGTCCACCTTCCGTAGTTACAATGACACCATTCCCCACGTCTTCCTCCGCAACATTGATGACTGCATTGGCACCACCTCGTGCTCCCTTGAGGAGTTTGAGCAATTCATCAACTTCACCAAAACATTTCCATTTTGACCTTAAATTTACCTGATACCTCCCTCCCCTGCCTGGACCTCTCCATCCCCATTAATGACAACCGACTTGACACCGACATTTTTTTTACAAACCTACTGACTCCCACAGCTGCCTAGATTACATATCTTCCTACCCTACCGCCTGCAAAATTCCCAACCCCTGTTCCCAATTCCTCCGCCTCCGCCGTACCTGCTCCCAGGTGGGCCAGTTCCACCACAGAACACACCAGATATCCTCCTTCTTTAGAGATTGGAATTTCCCTTCCCACATGGTAAAAGATGCCCTCCAACGCATCTCATCCACATCCCGCACCTCTGCCTTCAAACCCCATTCCTCCGACTGTAACAAGGACAGAACGCCCCTGATGCTCACCTTCTACCCTACCAACCTTCGCATAAACCAAATCATTCGCCGCCATTTCCACCATCTCTAAACGGACCCTACCCACTCCACTTTCCACAAAGACCATTCCCTCTGTGACTACCCGGTCAGTTCCACGGCCCCCAAAAAACCACCCTCCCTTCCTGGCACCTTCTCCTGCCATTGCAGCAATTGCAAAACTTGCGCCCACACCTCTCCCCTCACCACCATCCAGGGCCCCAAAGGAGCCTTCCACATCCATCAAAGTTTTACATGCATATCCACCAATATCATTTATTGTGTCCGTTGCTCCTGATGTGGTCTCCTCTATATTGGGGAGACTGGACACCTCCTAGCAGAGCACTTTAGGGAACATCTCTGGTACACCCATTCCAATCAACCCCACCGCCCTGTGACCCAACATTTCAACTCCCACTCCCACTCTGCCAAGAACATGCAGATCCTGGGCTTCCTCCACCGCCACTTCCTCACCACCCGACGCCTGGACGAAGAACGCCTTACCTTCCGCCTCGGAACACTTCAACCCCAGGGCATCAATGTGGATTTCACCAGTTTCCTCATTTCCCCATCCCCCATCTCACCCCACCTCCAGCCTTCCAGCTCAGCACCGCCCTCATGATCCGTCCTAATGGCTTATCTCCCTCCCCACCTATCCACTCCATCCTCATCTCTGACCTATCACCCCCATCCCCACTCCCATTAACACATTGTACTCATTGCTACCTTCCCCTATCCTCCAATCTGACCTATCACCTTCTTCCCCACCCCCTATTTTACTCTATGCTACTTCCTCCCCATCCCCAAACCCCTCTCATTTATCTCTCCACTCTGCAGGCACCCTGCCTCTGTTCCTGATGAAGGGCTTTTGCCCGAAACATCAATTTTCCTGTTCCTCAGATGCTGCCTGACCTGCCGTGCTTTTCCTGCACCACTCTAATCTAAACTCTGGTTTCCAGCATCTGCAGTCCTTGTTTTTACCTTATTGGAGGAGGGGATTACCGAGATAATGCATGTTGTAGACACTGAACAAAGTTACAGGGATAGGGATGGTCGTCTGGAATGCAGTACATTTCAAATATGTGGAGAGACGATCGGGAAGGGAAGAGGTTACAGCGATAGGACCTCTTACAGGAATTAAAAATTATTTAAGACACTGGACGACAAGACATGCCATAGATACAGTATTGCAGAGTAGCGAGTTTTAACATAACAGAAGTTACATTGGGGCGGTGATTGAGACTGGAGTGTCTGTGTGTACTGTGCTCCCCTCCAGCACCGTATCTATGTCATGTTGTGCTACCAGATGTCTGGAGCCCTCTCATTGTTCTTTTCTCTGTGCACTGTGGGTGACCTTACCTCACTACAGGGTTTATTGAAGGCTCCAGATTTCCCTGCCCTTTGTCTCTCTCTGGCAGACCAACTGCCTTCAATGTGATGATGGACAATCCATCCCGCAGCTGGGAAGGCTATTGAGTCAGGACTTTCTTGAGTACCTACAGGAGACAGAGAAATGGACAGAATGGGAAATTAAACAGATGCAGTGATGGTTACACATGGAGAATGGCACTAAGTTCCACAGAGATCTGGAAAATGGAGCGATATTAAGTAATAGCCCCAGATTGCTGGAAGATGTCAGGATCACACAGTCATGTTGGAAGAATGGGTTTAGCTTCATGATGCCCTGGTATCAGTGCTCAGGGATGAGCACCCAGCGAGCAGGTGAAGTAATGGCCTAGTGGTATTATTGCTAGAGAATGTATCCAAAACTTCAGCTAATGTTCAGGGGAGGCAGAATTGAATCCCGCCATCTGAAAAGGAGACATTTGAAATCAATAATTTTAAAAAATAATTATTAACAATCCACAATTAAGTATGAAACCATTACTGAAGTGCAACAAACCCAAACCCTTGTCCTTTAGATAAGGACATCTGCCCATCCTGACGTGGTCTGCACGACATACCCAGAGCAAAGTGTTTGCCTCTCAATTACCCTCTGAAATGGCCGAGCAAGTTACTCAGCTCAAGGGCTTCTAGGGCTGGGCACGAAAGGCTGGTCAGTCAGAGACATCCACATCCCATACCTGATTTACAAAAAAAATCTATTAGGATGGTCCCCCTGGAACTGTGCTGGGAGCAGTGTCCTGGCCAGTCATGTCGGTAGGTTTATGGCCAGGGCATTAAACTGACAGAGAGGATGCAGGTGAAAGGAGCTTTCCAAATCCAAAGGGAAATGGTGAAGCAATGGAACAACATGGGAATGTGGCTGAAGACAAGCAGAAAGGAAATGGATGGGACAGAGTTTTACTAAAATTGTACATCAGCAAATAGATTTGTGACAGAAAATTGTGGAAGAGAGTATATTATGTTTTTTTTTATAACGGACAACGTTGCTGCAATAAGGTCGATGGATTAGTGACACAGAGATAAAAGAGATTTAGACACCAGGGAGACATGGATAAAGGTTGAACAAAAATATTCAGTGGTTCGTAATCTCTTGAAAACTCAGGCAAAATGGGCAACTTTAACAATAATGGATAACAAAGGCATTACAGAGAAAGCATTTGGCCGCAGATCTTGAAGTAGAGTCAGTCTGAATGTTAATTCTGGCTACTACTTGCCAAGGACACAAGCAGCAGAACAGTTTTAGCCACCGAACATTATTTCGTGGCTCATCACTGCATGAAACAGGAAATCATTGGAACTTTTTAACAAAGGCATTGTGATAATTTTGGAAATCTTCAATATTTGTATAATCTGGGAAAATCACACGGTCAACACTGACATTGGAAGAGGAGTACGGTTATTTTTTTTTCTGTGTTTCTTTGAAAAACACATTGTGCAACTGTTAAGGAACATAACTATCGCACAGCGACCGTGTAATGAAACTTAGTGAATGAGTAATGTCACCTGCAGAGATCCTTCGGGAAATTGTGATGAAGTGCAGTTTAAATAAATATAAAGTTTTAAAGTGAATCACAAAAAGGCCAAGCTACAACTAGGAACAAAAATAGCCAATTACGTGAGTTTGAGAGGAGAACTGACCGAGGTAAACAGGCTAAACAGACTGAAACATGTGCCTGTAAATGAACAGTGGAAAATATTTGAAGGGACAATGCAAAACACTCAACAAAAGGACATTCAATTCAAACAGTAAAAACCTCAGCAAGAAATTCCCACTGATCCCTCACTCAGGACAAAAGGGATCATACTAGATTATGAGGCGGAGAAGATCACCAAAAAGTACTTCAAATCCTGAAGTGAGAGTGTGTTTCAGGAGTAAATGTTAATGGATTGCAAAGGGTCTGCTCGCAGGAGGAGGGCTGTGGGAATGGGAACCACGGTCTGGGTTCATTGACACAATAGGAACAGGGAGAAGTGAAGGTGCTGGAGGTGGTGAGAGTGTTACAGAGAGTGGTCAGGGCCTGAACGGTGTTACAAAGCCAGTCTGAATTGTTGCAGCTGGAGGGGTTTGCTGAGGTAGGGAGGGACACAGGTATTTTTATTTATTCATTCATGGGATGTGGGTGTCACTGCCTAGAACAACGTTTTTGACCCCACTGCTAATTACCCAGAGGGCAGCTCAGAGTCAGCCATATTGCTGTGGGTCTGGAGTCCAATGTTAGCCAGACCAGGTTAGAATATTTGATGTCCTTCCCTAAAGGAGGTCAGTGAACCAGATGAGTTCTTCCCACTGATCAACAATGCTTTTATAGTGGCCTGACCAATGTCTTGTACAGATACAACATGATGTCCCAACTCCTACTCTTAATGCTCTGCCCAATGAAGGTAACCATCCCAAATGCCTGCTTCACCAGCCTGTCTACCTGTGACACCACTTTCAAAGAACTGTGTACCTGCATCCCTGGGTGTTTGACTGACAACACCACCCAGGGCCCGAACATTAACTGTACAAGACCCATTCTGGTTTGTTTCACCAAAATGGAACTCTTCACGTTTATCTAATTAAACTCCATCTGCTATTCTTCAGCCCACTATCCCAGCAGTACTGTTCATCCTGTTGTATCATAGATACCCTTCTTCACTGTCCACTTTACCAACAATTTCAGTGTCACCCAAAACTATTACTTACCAGGAAACCAATATTCCCATCCAAACCATTTATCCAAATGACAAACAACAAGGAACCCACTACACCGCTGGTCACATGCCTCCAGTCAGAAAAATAACATGTCTCCAATTACCCTCTGTCTCCTACCATCAAGCCAATTTTGTATCCAGTTCACTAGCTCCTCCTGAATCCTATATCCTTTTACACTGATTTGAGCTTATTACCCAGTGTACCAGACAGAACATAGAACACAGAACAGTTCAGCTCAAAATCCTTCGGCCATGATTTCATGCCAACCTTTTATCCAACTATTAGCTCAAACTAACCTACATACCCTTCATTTTACTATTATCCATGTGTCTGTCCAAGAGTCTATTAAATGTCCCAGATGTGTCTAATTTTACTACCACCATTGGCAGTGCATTCCAACCACCTACCATTCTTTATCCTCTTATCCATCCTCCAATCACCTTAAAATTATGTCACCTTGTTATAGCCATTTATTCCATAGGAGGAAAAGTCTCTGACTATTCACTCTCTCTGTGCCTCCGATCATCTTTTTCACCTCCACGAAGTCACCCCGCCCCCTTCTTCACTCCAATGAAAAAAGTCTTAGCTCCCTCAACTTTTCTTCATAAGAAATGCCCTCCATTCCAGGAAGCATCCTGGTAAATCTCGGGTGTACACTCTCTAAAACTTGCACAGCCTTCCTGTAAACAGGGGACCAGAACTGAACACAATATTCCAAGTGTGGTCTCACCATGATGCTATAAAGATGCAGTAAAACCTCACGGCTCTTACAGTCAATCCCCTTGCTTAGGAAAGCCAACACAACATAGGCCTTGTTAAGAACCCTACCAACGTCCGTGGCGATTTTGAGGCATTTATGGACACAGACCCCATGATCTCTCTGTTCTTCCACACTGCCAAGTATTCTTTCAAGCTGAATTCTGTATTCAAATTCGACCTTCCAGAATGAATCATTTCACACTTTTCCAGATTGGAAACCATCTGCTACTTCCAGCCCAGCTCTGCCTCCTGTCAATGTCCCACTGCAACCTACAACAGCCCTCCACATTACCCACCACTCCACCAACCTTCATGTTATTGGCAAACTTACTAACCTACTCTCCAACATCCACATCCAAGTCATTTATAAAAATCACAAAGAGTAGAGTCCCAAAGCCGATTGTAACAGAACCCCACTGGACACTGAGTTCCAGGCTCAATACTGTCCATCTGCTGCCATACTCTGTCTTCTCTGGGTCATCCAATCCTGTATTCGGACAGACAGATTTCCCTGTATCCCAATTTTCCTTCTTTTCTGAATGAGCCATGAACATATTCTGTCATATCCTCAAAGAATTCAATAACATTTGTGAGGCATGACCTGCCCCTCACAAACCCATACTGACTGTCTAAAATTTAACTATGGTTTTCCAAGTAGTCATAAATCCTGTCTTTAGAGTCCTCTCCAATAATCTGCACACCACAGACATAAGACTAAATCTGTAATTACCTGAATTCTACCTCAGAAACATGGCTCGGACTTTACAAATCTTCCTTTCTCTGCCATGTTCCCCAGAAGGGCACTGGAGGGTGGTGGGGGTTACAGAGATAGAGAGGAATATCAGGACAGGAGGATTTTGCAGACATTAGGAGGGTTGCAGTACCAAAAGGATGATACAGTGATTGTGAGGTTACATGGTGATGAAGGTATTTGAGGAGGGAGGGAGGATTGGAGGGAATTAAGAGGTTTTACAGTTCAGGTGTTTTGTCAGGGCTGCAAGTGGTTACTGAGTTGGGGAGGGTGTAAGCACTGGTGGGTATTACATAAACATGTGGTTTTGGTTGCAATGGCAGGAAGAGGCTGCAGGACGCTGGAGAGTATGGGGTCTGAATGAGGTTACACAAATGGGAAGAGTTGTCAGGAGTGGAGGTGTTTACAGAGATAGCAATGGTCTGATCTGGAGCAGAGGACCCAGATTGGGAGGGATGTGGTGACTGCAGGTGGTTTCACAGGGAGGGAGGACCATTGGCCCACAGGAGGTTACAGAAATGTGGAGTGCTGAAGGGCTGACAGGGGTTCATGGAGATGGGAATGTTCAGAGGGATGGAGAAGGTTACAGGGATAAGGATGTTTGTAGGACAGGGCTGGATTACACAGACAGGGACTGTTTTGGGGACCTGAGCAGATTACAGAGATAAAGGGGTTTGTATCGACTGGAAGAACAAACAGAGATATGCAGGGTAGTTGTGACTGAAGATGTTTATAGATATAGGAAGTCTTAGGTTCTGGGGGTTACAAAGGGTGTGGAATCTGGATTTCTTTTCAGAGAAAGGGATAACAATTTTGGTCAGAAACAGATTCACAGATAAGGGAGCATAGCACAAACAAGAGGAAGGTGACGTTTAAACAGATAGTGCTGTAAGAGCTGGACACGGTTATGGAGATGGGTAGATGGTGGAGACACAGGAGGAGCTTACATTGACATGGGGGTGATAGTGACAGGAGGGTGTTAAATAGATAGTGGGTTTTGTAGGGACTGGATTGGGAGAGGCACAGGCATGGAGTGAGTTCGAC
Organism: Hemiscyllium ocellatum; assembly: GCF_020745735.1. Taxonomy (NCBI): domain Eukaryota; kingdom Metazoa; phylum Chordata; class Chondrichthyes; order Orectolobiformes; family Hemiscylliidae; genus Hemiscyllium; species Hemiscyllium ocellatum. Next base: position 52,100,888 of record NC_083428.1, read on the forward strand.
AGTTCAGTAATTCTGCAGAGACCTGAGAGGATGACACTGATAGGGAAGGTGGTCGGGTCTCCACAGACTGTTGGTGTTTAGGGAATGGAAGGGAATGGAAGAGATTTGGTAGATAGGGAGGGATGTAAGAGCTGCAGGAGCTTATGGAGAGTCGAAGACTTGGAGCAATTTGCAGAGGTAGGTTTCTCATACAGGAGTAGGTTATAGATAGTGAGGGTTGTGTGGCCTGAGTAAGTTAAAGAGAGGGGAGTTTTACGGTCTGGAAGAGGTTACACTGGCAGGGACAATTGAAGAGACTGAAGCAAAAATGCATGGAGAAGGTTACACAGATAGGGAGGTGAATAGGGACTGAAGGTGAATACACAAACATGGAGGGTTGTATTGTTAGACGGAGCTGAGAGGGATAGGCACCGGTGTAGGGATTTACACAGATAGGGAAGGTTGTGTTTTTGGAGAAGGTTACAATGACACAGACAGTGTGAGGGAGTGTTTAATGGACTACAGAGGAGCTCAGAGAGAATGAATCCTGGGGAGTGGAGGAGATTACAGACACAGAGATGGCTGTCGGTTTGAGAAGAGCTTCTCCAGATCCTCGTTGGCGTAAAATTGGAGAGAAGTTATAACAGTGAGTGTTGCCAAGACTGAATTACTTCACTGAAATAGAGCAGGCCTCAGCACATAACTCTCAAAGGGAAATTGAGACAGTCCAGATGAGTTTTCAGAGATACAAATGTTTTTGGGAGTTTCAAGAGGGATCAATGATTGGGAGTGCTGTACCAAATGGTAATAGTTACAGGGAGGGTTCTAAAAGCAGGAAGAGGTGACAGACATATCGATCTTTGCAAGGACTGGAGAAGCGTGTTTTAGAGACTGGAGGAGATTACAGTGTTAAGGAGAATATTGGGTATAAGGCAAGATTTAAGAGACGGGGATGGTTGACAGGGCTGGACAATAACTAGAATCGCCATAGTGTGGAACAAGGCCCTTCGGCCCAACCAGTCCATTCCAAACCTCTGAACAGCATCTGACCCAGACCCACCCCTTTACCGATACACTAAACCCTGCATTCCTCATGGTGAACTTACTTAAACCACACATTCCTGAAACCCACAGTCAATTTATGATGGCCAGTTCACTGATGGTGCAAATATTGGATACACACAGCAAGGGAGCGACACGCAAACACACACAGGGAGGGAGATACCCGCAGACACACAGTGAGGGAAGTTCATGCACACACACACACACACACACACACACACACACACAGTGAGGGGGATAGACGCAGACACACAGCGAGGGAAGGACACACACACACACACACACACACACATTGAGGGGGAATACACCCAGAAACACAGCGAGGGAAGGACATGCACGCACACACACGCACCGAGGGTGGGACACGCACACATACAGCGAGGGAGGGACACACACACAGTGAAGGGGGGAACATGCAAACGCACACACACACACACACACACACAGACACAGCGAGGGAAGGACACACACAGTGAGAGGAGGACAGGCACGCGCGCACGCGCACACACACACACTGTGAGGGACACAAACACAGCGATGGAGGGGCACACACACACACACACACAGCGAGGGAAGAACACGCACACATACAGTGAGGGAGGGACACACACACACACACACACACACACACACACACACACAGAGCGAGGGAAGGACACGCACACACACACACAGCGAGGAAGAGACATGCACACATCCAGCGGGGGAGGGAGACACGCACACATCCAGCGAGGGAGGGGGACACGCACACATATAGCAAGAAAGTGATACGCAAACACAACGAGGGAGGGACACGTGCACACACCGAGGGAGGGACAAACACTCACACAGCGAGGGAGGGGCACGCACAGACATGCAGCGAAGGGACACACACACAGCGAGGGAGGGACACACACACACACACACACAGTGAGGGAGGGGGACATACACACAGCGAGGGAGGGGGACACTCACACAGAGCGAGGGGGGTCACGCAAACACAGGGAGGGGGGTCACGCAAACACAGCGAGGGAGGGGGACAGACACACAGCGAGGGAGGAGGACACACACAGCGAGGGGCGGACACACACACAGCGAGGGAGGAGACACACACACAGCGAGGGGGAGACACACACAGCGAGGGGGCGGACACACACAGCGAGGGAGGGGGACACACACACAGCGAGGGATGGGGACAGGCACACAGCGATGGAGGGGGCACGCACACAGCGAGGGAGGGGTCACATACACATAGCGAGGGAGGGGACACACACCCATAGCGAGGGAGGGGACACACTCACATAGCGAGGGAGGGGACACACACACATAGCGAGGGAGGGACAAGCACACACAGCGAGGGAAGGGGACAGCACCCACCGCGGGAGGGACACACCCACACAGCGAGGGAGGGACACACACACACAGCGAGGGAGGGTTGGCACACACACCGTGAGCGAGGTGGACACGCGCACACACAGCGAGGGAGGGACACACACGCACAGCGAGGGAGGGGTCATGCACTCAGCGAGGGATGGGGACATACACACACACAGCGAGGGAAGGGTGGCACACACACAATGAGGGAGAGGGACACACACACATACAGCGAGGGAGGGACACGCACACACGCACACAGTGAGCGACGAGGGGACACACACACAGCAAGCGACGAGGGGACACACACACAGCGAGGGAGGGGTACACACACAAAGCGGGGGAGGGGTACACACACACACGAAGCTAGGATGGGGACACGCACACACAGCGAGGGAGGGACACGCACTCATAGCGAGAGAGGGACACACACACACAGCGAGGGAGGGACACAAACACACAGCGAGGGAGGGACACGCACACACATACTCACAGACACACACACACAGCGAGGGAGGGGGACACACACACAGCGAGGGAGGGGGGACACACACACCCACAGCGAGGGAGGGGGGCACAATCACAGCGAGGGAGGGGGGCACAATCACAGCGAGGGAGGGGACACACACACACCCACAGCGAGGGAGGGGGGCACAATCACAGCGAGGGAGGGGGACACAGACACACACACTGAGGGAGGGGGACACACACACAGCAAGGGAAGGGGAGACACACACACAGCGAGGGAGGGACACACACACATACAGCGAGGGAGAGGGACGCGCACACTCACAGCGAGGGAGGGACTCGCAAACACACAGCGAGGGAGGGGGGACACACACACTCACAGCGAGGGGGGGCACAATCACAGCGAGGGAGGGGGACACACATTCACAGTGAGGAAGGGGGACACACACACAGCAAGGGAGGGGGAGGCACACACACAGCGAGGGAGGGACACACAAACATAAAGCGAGGGAGAGGGACGCGCACACTCACAGCCAGGGAGGTACACGCACACACTCAGTGAGGGAGGGGGACACACACACAGCGAGGGAAGGGGGCACACACACAGCGAGGGAGGGGCACGCACACGCACAGCGCGGGTGGGGGACACACACACAGCGAGGGAGGGACACACACACACAGAAACACATCGAGGGAGGGACACACACACATACAGCGAGGGAGAGGGACGCGCACACTCACAGTGAGGGAGGGACACGCAAACACACAGCGAGGGAGGGGGGACACACACAGCGAGGGAGGGACACGCACACACAGCGTGGGGGTCACACGCACACACACAGCGAGGGAGGGGGACACGCAACCAGTGAGGGAAGGACACACGCACACAACGAGGGAGGGACACACACACACACACAGCGAGGGAGGTGTGGCACGCACACAGTGAGGGAGGGGGACAAACACACATACAGCGAGGGAGGGACACGCACACTCACAGCGAGGGCCGGAGATGCACACACAACGAGGGAGGGGGACACACACACAGCGAGGGAGGGGGGCACACACACAGCGAGGGAGGGGACACACAAGCGCACAGTGAGGGAGGGACACGCACACACACAGCGAGGGAGGGGACACACAAGCGCACATTGAGGGAGGGACACGCACACACAGCGAGGGAGGGGGGACACAAACACAGCGAGGGAGGGACACACACACACACACAGCGAGGGAGGAGCGAACACACACAGCAAGGGAGGGGTGGCACACACACGATGAGGGAGGGACACACACACACAGCAAGGGAGGAGGGGACACACACACACAGCGAGCGACGAGGGGGGACACACACAGCGAGGGAGGGGTACACACACAAAGCGGGGGAGGGGTACACACACACACGAAGCGAGGATGGGGACATGCACACACAGCGAGGGAGGGACACGCACACATAGCGAGAGAGGGACACACACACACAGCGAGGGAGGGACACACACACACAGCGAGGGAGGGGGACACACACACAGCGATGGAGGGGGGCACACACACCCACAGCGAGGGAGTGGGGCACAATCACAGCGATGGAGGGGGACACACACACACAGTGAGGGAGGGGGACACACTCACAGCAAGGGAGGGGGAGACACACACACAGCGAGGGAGGCACACACACACATACAGCGAGGGAGAGGGACGCGCACACTCACAGCGAGGGAGGGACACGCAAACACACAGCGAGGGAGGGGGGACACACACACTCACAGAGAGGGAGGGGGTCACAATCACAGCGAGGGAGGGGGACACACACTCACAGTGAGGGAGGGGGACACACACACAGCAAGGGAGGGGGAGGCACACACACAGCGAGGGAGGGACACACAAACATACAGCGATGGAGAGGGACGTGCACACTCACAGCGAGGGAGGGACACGCACACACTCAGTGAGGGAGGGGGACACACACACAGCGAGGGAAGGGGGCACACACACAGCGAGGGAGGGGCACGCACAGCGCGGGTGGGGGACACACACACAGCGAGGGAAGGGGACACACACACAGCGAGGGAGGGACACACACACATACAGCGAGGGAGAGGGACGTGCACAATCACAGCGAGGGAGGGACACGCAAACACACAGCGAGGGAGGGGGACACACACAGCGAGGGAGGGACACGCACACACAGCGAGGGGGACAAGCACACACAGCGTGGGGGGCACACGCACACACACAGTGAGGGAGGGGGACACGCAACCAGTGAGGGAAGGACACACGCACACAACGAGGGAGGTGTGGCACGCACACAGTGAGGGAGGGGGTCAAACACACATACAGCGAGGGAGGGACACGCACACTCACAGCGAGGGCCGGAGACGCACACACAGCGAGGGAGGGGGGCATACTCACAGCGAGCGAGGGGCACACGCACACACACAGCGAGGGAGGGGGACACGCACACACACAGCGAGGGAGGGACACGCACACACACAGCGAGGGAGGGGACACACAAGCTCACAGTGAGGGAGGTACACGCACACACACAGCGAGGGATGGACACGCACACACAGCGAGGGAGGGGGGACACAAGCACAGCGAGGGAGGGACACACACACAGCGAGGGAGGGGGACATACACACACACAATGCGGGAGGGACACACACACACAGCGCGGGTGGGAAACACACACACAGCAAGGGAAGGGGGCACACACACAGCGAGGGAGGGACACGCACACACACAGCGCGGGAGGGGGACACACGCACAGTGAGGGAGGGACACACACATACAGCGAGGGATGGGTCACACACACAGCGAGGGAGGGACCCGCACACACAGCGAGGGAGGGGAACACACACACACACAGCAAGGATGGGGTACACGCACACACAGCGAGGGACGGGGACACGCACACAGCGAGGGTGGGACACACACACACACAGCGAGTGAGGGGGGACACACACACCCACAGCGAGGGAGGGGGCACACACACAGCGAGGGAGGGGGACACACACACAGCAAGGGAGGGGGACACTCACACAGTGAGGGAATGGACACACAGACACAGCGAGGGAGGGACACACACACACAGCAAGGGAGGGACACACACACACAGCGAGGGAGGGGTGGCACACACATAGTGAGGGAGGGGAACACACACACATACAGCCAGGGAGGGACACGCACAAACACAGCAAGGGAGGGGTCACACACACAGCGAGGGAGGGAGACACGAACATAGTGAGGGAGGGACTCATTCACAAACAGTGAGGGAAGGACTCAGACACAGCGAGGGAGGGACACGCACACACAGCTAGGGAGGGGTCACGCACGCAGCGAGTAAGGGGGACACACACACACACAGCGAGGGAGGGACACACACACACACACAGTGAGGGAGGGGGACACACACACGTACAGCCAGGGAGGGATCACAATCACAGCGAGGGAGGGACACACATACATACAGCGAGGGAGAGGGACGCGCACACTCACAGCGAGGTAGGGGGACACGCAAACACACAGCGAGGGAGGGACACACACACACACACACAGCGAGGGAGGGGGACACACACAGCGAGGGAAGGGGGCGCACACACAGCGAGGGAGGGACACATACACATACAGCGAGGGAGAGGGACGCGCACACTCACAGTGAGGGAGGGTCATGCAAACACACAGCGAGGGAGGGACACGCACACACACACACACACAGCGAGTGAGGGGGACACACACAGCGAGGGAAGGGGGCACACACACAGCGAGGGACGGACACGCACACGCACAGCGCGGGAGCGGGACACACACACAGCGAGGGAGGGGGACACGCGCACAGTGAGGGAGGGACACACGCACACAGCGAGGGAGGGGGACACACACACACAGCGAGGGAGGGACACGCGCACACAGCAAGGGAGGAGGGGGGACACACACAGCGAGGGAAGGGGGCACACACACAGCGAGGGAGGAGGGGACACACACACAGTGAGGGAGCGGGACATGCACACAGCGAGGGAGGGGACACACACTCACACTGTGAGTGAGGGACACACGCACACAGCGAGGGAGGGGGACACACACACAGCGAGGGAGGGACACGCACACACACAGCGAGGGAGGGGCACACACGCACAGCGAGGGAGGGGGACACACACTCACACAGTGAAGAAGGGGACACACACACAGCGAGGGAGGGACACACACACACACAGCGGGGGAGGAGTCACGCACACAGCGCGGGAGGGGGCCACACACAAAGCGAGGGAGGGGGACACACACACATAGCGAGGGAGGGGGACACACACACACATCGAGGGAGGGGGACAAACACACAGCGAGGGAGGGACACACGCACACTGTGAAGGAGGGACACACACACAGTGAGGGAGGGACACACACACAGCGAGGGAGGGACACACGCACACAGTGAATGAGGGACACACACACACAGCGAGGGAGGGACACGCATACACATCGAGGGAGGGGGACACGCACACACACAGCGAGGGATGGGTCACGCAAACATCGATGGAGGGGGACACACACAGTGAGGCCGGGACACACACACACACACATACAGCGAGGGAGGGACACGCACACACACAGCGAGCGAGGTGGACACACGGACACACAGCGAGGGAGGGACACGCACACACACAGCGAGGGAGGGACACACACACACACAGACACACATCGAGGGAGGGACACACACACACACAGCGAGGGAGGGACACGCACACACAGCAAGGGGTGACACGCACACACAGCGTGGGGGGCACACGCACACACACAGCGAGGGAGGGGGACACGCAACCAGTGAGGGAAGGTCACACGCACACAACGTGGGATGGACACACACACACAGCGCGGGAGGGGTGGCACGGACACAGTGAGGGAGGGGGATAAACACACATACAGCGAGGGAGGGACACGCACACTCACAGCGAGTGCTGGAGACGCACACACAGCGAGGGAGGGGGACACACACACAGCGAGGGAGGGGGGCACACTCACAGCGAGGGAGGGGCACACGCACACACACAGCGAGGGAGGTACACGCACACACACAGCGATGGAGGGACACACACACAGCGAGGGAGGGGGGCACACTCACAGCGAGGGAGGGGCACACGCAAACACACAGCGATGGAGGGACACACACACACACACAGCGAGGGAGGAGCGAACACACACACAGCAAGGGAGGGGTGGCACACACACAATGAGGGAGGGACACACACACACAGCAAGGGAGGAGGAGACACACACACAGCGTGGGAGGGGGTCACGCACACAGCGAGGGAGGGGACACACAAGCGCACAGTGAGGGAGGGACACGCACACACACAGCGAGGGAGGGACACGCACACACAGCGAGGGACGGGGGCACAAACACAATGAGGGAGGGACACACACACACAGCAAGGGAGGAGGGGACACACACACAGCGTGGGAGGGGGACACGCACACAGCGAGGGAGGGGGACATACACACACACAATGCGGGATAGGCACACACACAGCGTGGGTGGGGGCCACACGCACACAGCGAGGGAAGGGGGCACACACACAGTGAGGGAGGGACACGCACACACACAGCGTGGGAGGGGGACACACACACATAGCGAGGGAGGGGGACACGCGCACAGTGAGGGAGGGACACACACATACAGCGAGGGAGGGAGACGCACACTCACAGCGAGTGCTGGAGATGCACACACAGCGAGGGAGGGGGGCACACTCACAGCGAGGGAGGCGCACACGCACAGCGAGGGAGGGACACGCACACTCACAGCGAGGGAGGGACACGCACACACACAGCGAGGGAGGGACACGCACACACACAGCGAGGGAGGGACACACACACAGCGAGGGAGGGGGCACACTCACCGCGAGGGAGGGGCACACGCACACACACAGCAATGGAGGGACACACACACACACAGCGAGGGAGGGGTGGCACACACACAATGAGGGAGGGACACACACACACTGCAAGGGAGGAGGGGACACACACACAGCGTGGGAGGGGGACACGCACACAGCGAGGGAGGGGGACATACACACACACAATGCGGGAAGGAGACACACACACACAACGCGGGTGGGGGACACACACACACAGCGAGGGAAGGGGGCACACACACAGTGAGGGAGGGACACGCACACACACAGCGCGGGAGGGGGACACAAACACATACCGAGGGAGGGGGACACGCGCTCAGTGAGGGAGGGACACACACATACAGCGAGGGATGGGGACACACACACAGCGAGGGAGGGACCCGCACACACAGCGAGGGAGGGGGACACACACACAGCGAGGGAGGGGGGCACACACACAGCGAGGGAGGCGCACACGCGCACACACAGCGAGGGAGGGGGACAAACATACATACAGCGAGGGAGGGACACGCACACTCACAGCGAGGGAGGGACACGCACACACACAGCGAGGGAGGGACACACACACAGCGAGGGAGGGGGCACACTCACCGCGAGGGAGGGGCACACGCACACACACAGCAATGGAGGGACTCACACACACACAGCGAGGGAGGAGTGGCACACACACAATGAGGGAGGGACACACACACACACAGCAAGGGGGGAGGGGACACACACACAGCGTGGGAGGGGGACACGCACACAGCGAGGGAGGGGACACACAAGCGCACAGTGAGGGAGGGACACGCACACACACAGCGATGGAGGGACACGCACACACAGCGAGGGAGGGGGGCACACTCACAGCGAGGGAGGGGCACACTCACAGCGAGGGAGGGGCACACACACACACAGCGAGGGAGGGGGACAAACACACATACAGCGATGGAGGGACACGCACACTCACAGCGAGGGAGGTACACGCACACACACAGCGATGGAGGGACACACACACAGCGAGGGAGGGGGGCACACTCACAGCGAGGGAGGGGCACACGCAAACACACAGCGATGGAGGGACACACACACACACACAGCGAGGGAGGAGCGAACACACACACAGCAAGGGAGGGGTGGCACACACACAATGAGGGAGGGACACACACACACAGCAAGGGAGGAGGAGACACACACACAGCGTGGGAGGGGGTCACGCACACAGCGAGGGAGGGGACACACAAGCGCACAGTGAGGGAGGGACACGCACACACACAGCGAGGGAGGGACACGCACACACAGCGAGGGACGGGGGCACAAACACAATGAGGGAGGGACACACACACACAGCAAGGGAGGAGAGGACACACACACAGCGTGGGAGGGGGACACGCACACAGCGAGGGAGGGGACACACAAGCGCACAGTGAGGGAGGGTCACGCACACACACAGCGAGGGAGGGACACGCACACACAGCGAGGGAGGGGGGCACAAACACAGCGAGGGAGGCGTGGCACACAGACAATGAGGGAGGGACACACACACAGAGCAAGGGAGGAGGGGACACACACACAGCGTGGGAGGGGGACACGCGCACAGCGAGGGAGGGGGACATACACACACACAATGCGGGATAGGCACACACACAGCGTGGGTGGGGGCCACACGCACACAGCGAGGGAAGGGGGCACACACACAGTGAGGGAGGGACACGCACACACACAGCGTGGGAGGGGGACACACACACAGTGAGGGAGGGACACACACATACAGCGAGGGATGGGGACACACACACAGCGAGGGAGGGACCCGCACACACAGCGAGGGAGGGGGACACACACACAGCGAGGGAGGGGGGCACACTCACAGCGAGGGAGGCGCACACGCACACACACAGCGAGGGAGGGGGACAAACATACATACAGCGAGGGAGGGACACGCACACTCACAGCGAGGGAGGGACACGCACACACACAGCGAGGGAGGGACACACACACAGCGAGGGAGGGGGCACACTCACCGCGAGGGAGGGGCACACGCACACACACAGCAATGGAGGGACTCACACACACACAGCGAGGGAGGAGCGAACACACACACAGCAAGGGAGGGGTGGCACACACACAATGAGGGAGGTACACACACACACAGCAAGGGAGGAGGGGACACACACACAGCGTGGGAGGGGGACACGCACACAGCGAGGGAGGGGACACACAAGCGCACAGTGAGGGAGGGACACGCACACACACAGCGAGGGAGGGACACGCACACACAGCGAGGGAGGGGGGCACAAACACAGCGAGGGAGGGGGGCACACACGCACAGCGAGGGAGGAGCGAACACACACACAGCAAGGGAGGGGTGGCACACACACAATGAGGGAGGGACACACACACACACAGCAAGGGGGGAGGGGACACACACACAGCGTGGGAGGGGGACACGCACACAGCGAGGGAGGGGACACACAAGCGCACAGTGAGGGAGGGACACGCACACACACAGCGATGGAGGGACACGCACACACAGCGAGGGAGGGGGGCACAAACACAGCGAGGGAGGGACACACACACACACAGCGAGGGAGGAGCGAACACACACAAAGCAAGGGAGGGGTGGCACACACACAATGAGGGAGGGACACACACACACTGCAAGGGAGGAGGGGACACACACACAGCGTGGGAGGGGGACACGCACACAGCGAGGGAGGGGGACATACACACACACAATGCGGGAAGGAGACACACACACACAACGCGGGTGGGGGACACACACACACAGCGAGGGAAGGGGGCACACACACAGTGAGGGAAGGACACGCACACACACAGCGCGGGAGGGGGACACAAACACATAGCGAGGGAGCGGGACACGCGCCCAGTGAGGGAGGGACACACACATACAGCGAGGGATGGGGACACACACACAGCGAGGGAGGGACCCGCACACACAGCGAGGGAGGGGAACACACACACACACAGCGAGGGAGGGACACACACACAGCGAGTGAGGGGGACACACACACACCCACAGCGGGGGAGGGGGGCACACACACAGCGAGGGAGGGGGACACAGACACAGCGAGGGAGGGACACGCACACACAGCGAGGGAGGGACACACACACACACAGCGAGGGAGGGGTGGCACACACATAGTGAAGGGAGGGGGACACACACACATACAGCCAGGAAGGGACACACACACACACAGCGAGGGAGGGGGACACGCACATAGTGAGGAAGGGACACATTCACAAACAGTGAGGGAAGGACTCATAGACACATCGAGGGAGGGACACGCACACACAGCGTGGGAGGGGTCACGCACGCAGCGAGGGAGGGGGACACACACACACAGCGAGGGAGGGGGACACACACACACAGCGAGGGAGGGGGACACACACACACAGTGAGGGAGGGAGACACACACACGTACAGCCAGGGAGGGGGGCACAATCACAGCGAGGGAGGGACACACACACATAGCGAGGGAGAGGGACGCGCACACTCACAGCGAGGGAGGGGGACACGCAAACACACAGCGTGGTAGGGACACACACACACACAGAGCGAGGGAGGGGGACACACACACAGCGAGGGAAGGGGGCACACACACAGCGAGGGAGGGACACATACACATCCAGCGAGGGAGAGGGACGCGCACACTCGCAGCGATGGAGGGACACGCAAACACACAGCGAGGGAGGGGGACACACACACACAGCGAGGGAGGGGGACACACACACAGCAAGGGAGGGGGAGACACACACAGCGAGGGAGGGTCACACACACAGCGAGGGAGAGCGACGCGCACACTCACAGCGAGGGAGGGACACGCACACACACAGCTAGGGAGGGACACACACACACACAGCTAGGGAGGGACACACACACACACAGCGAGGGAGGGGGACACACACACAGCGAGGGAAGGGGGCACACACACACAGCGAGGGACGGACACGCACACGCACAGCGCGGGAGCGGGACACACACACAGCGAGGGAGGGGAACACACACACAGTGAGGGAGGGGTGGCACACACACATACAGCGAGGGAGGGGACACACACACACAAGCACACTGCGCGCGAGGTGGACACGCACACTCACAGCCAGGGTGGGACACACACACACACAGCTAGGGAGGGACACACACACACACAGCGAGGGAGGGGGACACACACACAGCGAGGGAAGGGGGCACACACACACAGCGAGGGACGGACACGCACACGCACAGCGCGGGAGCGGGACACACACAGCGAGGGAGGGGAACACACACACAGTGAGGGAGGGGTGGCACACACACAGTGAGGGAGGGGGACACACACACATACAGCGAGGGAGGGGACACACACACACAAGCACACTGCGCGCGAGGTGGACACGCACACTCACAGCCAGGGTGGGACACACACACACACAGCTAGGGAGGGACACACACACACACAGCGAGGGAGGGGGACACACACACAGCGAGGGAAGGGGGCACACACACACAGCGAGGGACGGACACGCACACGCACAGCGCGGGAGCGGGACACACACAGCGAGGGAGGGGAACACACACACAGTGAGGGAGGGGTGGCACACACACAGTGAGGGAGGGGGACACACACACATACAGCGAGGGAGGGGACACACACACACAAGCACACTGCGCGCGAGGTGGACACGCACACTCACAGCCAGGGTGGGACACACACACACACACACACACACACAGCAAGGGAGGAGGGGACACACACACAGCGTGGGAGGGGGACACGCACACAGCGAGGGACGGGACACACAAGCGCACAGTGAGGGAGGGGCACGCACACACACAGAGAGGGAGGGACACGCACACACAGCGAGGGAGGGGGGGCACAAACACAGCGAGGGAGGGACACACACACACACAGCGAGGGAGGAGCGAACACACACACAGCAAGGGAGGGGTGGCACACACACAATGAGGGAGGGACACACACACACACACACAGCAAGGGGGGAGGGGACACACACACAGCGTGGGAGGGGGACACGCACACAGCGAGGGAGGGGACAAACAAGCGCACAGTGAGGGAGGGACACGCACACACACAGCGAGGGAGGGACACGCACACACAGCGAGGGAGGGGGGCACAAACACAGCGAGGGAGGGACACACACACAGCGAGGGAGGAGCGAACACACACACAGCAAGGGAGGCGTGGCACACACACAATGAGGGAGGGACACACGCACACAGCAAGGGAGGAGGGGACACACACACAGCGTGGGAGGGGGACACCCACACAGCGAGGGAGGGGGTCATACACACACACAATGCGGGAGGGACACACACACACAGCGCGGATGGGGGACACACACACACAGCGAGGGAAGGGGGCACACACACAGTGAGGGAGGTACACGCACACACACAGCGCGGGAGGGGGACACAAACACATAGCGAGGGAGGGGGACACGCGCAAAGTGAGGGAGGGACACACACATACAGCGAGGGATGGGCACACACACACAGCGAGGGAGGGACCCGCACACACAGCGAGGGAGGGGAACACACACACACAGAGCGAGGGAGGGACACACACACAGCGAGTGAGGGGGACACACACACACCCACAGCGAGGGAGGGGGGCACACACACAGCGAGGGAGGGGGACACAGACACAGCGAGGGAGGGACACGCACACACAGCGAGGGAGGGACACACACACACAACGCGGGAGGGGGACACAAACACATAGCGAGGGAGGGGGACACGCGCAAAGTGAGGGAGGGACACACACATACAGCGAGGGATGGGCACACACACACAGCGAGGGAGGGACCCGCACACACAGCGAGGGAGGGGAACACACACACACAGAGCGAGGGAGGGACACACACACAGCGAGTGAGGGGCACACACACACACCCACAGCGAGGGAGGGGGGCACACACACAGCGAGGGAGGGGGACACACACACAGCGAGGGAGGGACACGCACACACAGCGAGGGAGGGACACACACACACAGCGAGGGAGGGGTGGCACACACATAGTGAAGGGAGGGACACACACACACATACAGCCAGGAAGGGACACACACACACACAGCGAGGGAGGGGGACACGCACATAGTGAGGGAGGGACACATTCACAAACAGTGAGGGAAGGACTCATGGACACATCGAGGGAGGGACACGCACACACAGCGTGGGAGGGGTCACGCACGCAGCGAGGGAGGGACACACACACACACACACACAGCGAGGGAGGGGGACACGCACATAGTGAGGGAGGGACACATTCACAAACAGTGAGGGAGGGGGACACGCAAACACACAGCGAGGGAGGGACACACACACACACAGCGAGGGAGGGGGACACACACACAGCAAGGGAGGGGGAGACACACACAGCGAGGGAGGGTAACACACACAGCGAGGGAGAGCGACGCGCACACTCACAGCGAGGGAGGGACACGCACACACACAGCTAGGGAAGGACACACACACACAGTGAGGGAGGGGGACACACACACAGCGAGGGAAGGGGGCACACACACACAGCGAGGGACGGACACGCACACGCACAGCGCGGGAGCGGGACACACACACACAGCGAGGGAGGGGAACACACACACAGTAAGGGAGGGGTGTCACACACACAGTGAGGGAGGGGGACACACACACATACAGCGAGGGAGGGGACACACACACACAAGCACACTGCGCGCGAGGTGGACACGCACAATCACAGCCAGGGTGGGACACACACACACACACACAGCGAGGGAGGGGGACACACACAAAGCGAGTGCGGGGACACACATTCACACAGTGAGCGAGGGACACACACTCACAGCGAGGGAGGGGGAAACACACACACAGCGAGGGAGGGACACACACACACATAGCGAGGGAGGGGACACACACAGATATCGAGGCAGGGGTACACACACACACATCGAGGGAGGGGAACACACACAGCGAGGGAGGGGGACACACACAGCGAGGGAGAGGTAGCACAAACACAGTGAGGGAGGGGGACAAACACACATACAGCGTGGGAGGGACACACGTACACACAGCGAGGGAGGGACACACACACACACACAGCGAGGGAGGGACACCCACGCACAGCGACAGAGGGGGACACGCACACACACAGTGAGGGAGGGACACGCACACACAGCGAGGGAGGGGGACACAAACACATAGCGAGGGAGGGGGACACGCACACAGCGACGGAGGGAGACACGCACACACACAGCGAGGGATGGGGACAAGCACACAGTGATGGAGGGGTACACGCACACAGCGAGGGAGGTACACACGCACACAGTGAGGGAGGGACACACGCACACAGCGAGGGAGGGGGACACACATACATAGCGAGGGAGGGGGACACACACACATAGTGAGGGAGGGGCACACGCACACACACAGCGATGGAGGGACACACACACACACACAGCGATGGAGGGACACACACACACACAGCGAGGGAGGAGCGAACACACACACAGCAAGGGAGGGGTGGCACACACACAATGAGGGAGAGACATACACACACAGCAAGGGAGGAGGGGACACACACACAGCGTGGGAGGGGGACACGCACACAGCGAGGGACGGGACACACAAGCGCACAGTGAGGGAGGGACACGCACACACACAGCGAGGGAGGGACACGCACACACAGCGGGGGGGGCACAAACACAGCGAGGGAGGGACACACACACACACAGCGAGGGAGGAGCGAACACACACACAGCAAGGGAGGGGTGGCACACACACAATGAGGGAGGGACACACACACACACAGCAAGGGGGAGGGGACACACACACAGCGTGGGAGGGGGACACGCACACAGCAAGGGAGGGGACAAACAAGCGCACAGTGAGGGAGGGACACGCACACACACAGCGAGGGAGGGACACGCACACACAGCGAGGGAGGGGGACACAAACACAGCGAGGGAGGGACACACACACACACACACACAGCGAGGGAGGAGCGAACACACACACAGCAAGGGAGGGGTGGCACACACACAGCGTGGGAGGGGGACACGCACACAGCGAGGGAGGGGGACATACACACACACAATGCGGGAGGGACACACACACACACAGCGCGGATGGGGGACACACACACACAGCGAGGGAAGGGGGCACACACACAGTGAGGGAGGGACACGCACACACACAGCGCGGGAGGGGGACACAAACACATAGCGAGGGAGGGGGACACGCGCACAGTGAGGGAGGGACACACACATACAGCGAGGGATGGGCACACACACACAGCGAGGGAGGGACCCGCACACACAGCGAGGGAGGGGAACACACACACACAGAGCGAGGGAGGGACACACACACAGCGAGTGAGGGGGGCACACACACCCACAGCGAGGGAGGGGGGCACACACACAGCGAGGGAGGGGGACACAGACACAGCGAGGGAGGAACACGCACACACAGCGAGGGAGGGACACACACACACAGCGAGGGAGGGGTGGCACACACATAGTGAAGGGAGGGGGACACACACACATACAGCCAGGAAGGGACACACACACACACAGCGAGGGAGGGGGACACGCACATAGTGAGGGAGGGAAACATTCACAAACAGTGAGGGAAGGACTCATAGACACATCGAGGGAGGGACACGCACACACAGCGTGGGAGGGGTCACGCACGCAGCGAGGGAGGGGGACACACACACACACACACAGCGAGGGAGGGGGACACACACACACACAGTGAGGGAGGGGGACACACACACGTACAGCCAGAGAGGGGGGCACAATCACAGCGAGGGAGGGACACACACACATAGAGAGGGAGAGGGACGCGCACACTCACAGCGAGGGAGGGGGACACGCAAACACACAGCGAGGTAGGGACACACACACACACAGCGAGGGAGGGGGACACACACACATAGCGAGGGAGGGGACACACACAGATATCGAGGCAGGGGTACACACACACACATCGAGGGAGGGGAACACACACAGCGAGGGAGGGGGACACACACAGCGAGGGACAGGTGGCACACACACAGTGAGGGAGGGGGACAAATACACATACAGCGTGGGAGGGACACATGTACACACAGCGAGGGAGGGACACACACACACACACAGTGAGGGAGGGACACCCACGCACAGCGACAGAGGGGGACACGCACACACACAGTGAGGGAGGGACACGCACACACATCGAGGGAGGGGGACACACACACAGCGACCGAGGGAGACACGCACACACACAGCGAGGGATGGGGACAAGCATACAGTGATGGAGGGGTACACGCACACAGCGAGGGAGGTACACACGCACACAGTGAGGGAGGGACACACGCACACAGCGAGGGAGGGGGACACATATACATAGCGAGGGAGGGGGACACACACATAGCGAGAGAGGGACACGCACACACACAGCGAGCGAGGTGTATACGCACACATACAGCGAGGGAGGGGGACACACACACACAGAGAGGGAGGGACACACACACACAGCGAGGGAGGGACACGCACACACAGAGAGGCATGGGGACATGCAAACAGCGAGGGAGGGGGCATGCACACAGCGAGGGAGGGACACACGCACACAGTGAGGGAGGGACACACACACACACACACACACAGCGAGGGAGGGGGACACACACACAGCAAGGGAGGGGGAGACACACACAGCGAGGGAGAGGGACACGCACACTCACAGCGAGGGACGGACACGCAAACACACAGCGAGGGAGGGGGGACACAAACAGCGAGGGAAGGGGGCACACACACAGCGAGGGAGAGACACTCACTCGCACAGCGCGGGAGGGGGACACGCACCCATCGAGGAAGGGGGACACGCGCACAGTGAGGGAGGGACACACACACACAGCGAGGATGGGGTACACGCACACACAGCGAGAGAGGGGGACGCACACATCGAGGGAGGGGGACACACACAGCGAGGGAGTGGGACACACACACACACAGCGAGCGAGGTGGATACGCACACACACAGCCAGGGAGGGACACACACACACACACACACACACACACACACACAGCGAGGGAGGGGGATACACACAAAGCGAGGGCAGGGGACACACATTCACACAGTGAGGGAGGGAAACACAGTCACAGCGAGGGAGGGGAAACACACACATAGCGAGGGAGGGGGACACACACACAAAGCGAGGGAGGGGACACACACATCGAGGGAGGGTGACACACACAGCGAGGGAGGGGGACACACAGCGAGGGAGGGGGACACACACAGCGAGGGAGGGGGACACACACAGCAAGGGAGGGACACACATACACACAGCGAGGGAGGGACACCCACACACAGCGACAGAGGGGGACACGCACACACACAGTGAGGGAGGGACATGCACACACAGCGAGGGAGGGGGACACACACATACAGCGAGGGAGGGGGACACACACACAGCGAGCGAGGGAGACACGCACACACAGCGAGGGAGGGGGACACACACATACAGCGAGGGAGGGGCACACACACATACAGCGAGGGAGGGACACGCACACACACAGCGAGGGAGGTGGACACGCACACAGCGAGGGAGGGGGACACACACGCAGCGAGGGAGGGACACACACACACACAGCGAGGGACGAGGGGACACGCACACAGCGAGGGTGGGGGACATGCACACAGCGAGGCAGGGGGACACACACTCACACAGTGAGGGAGGGGACAGACACACAGAGCGAGGGAGGGACACACACACAGCGAGGGAGGGGTCACGCACACAGCGAGGGAGGTGGACACACACTCACACAGTGAGGGAGGGACACACGCACACAGCGAGGGAGGGGGACTAACACACACAGCGAGGGAGGGACACACACACACACACACAGCGAGGGAGGGGTCACGCACACAGAGAGGGAGGGACACATACACACACACAGCGAGGGCGGGAAACTCACACATAGCGAGAGAGGGGGACACGCACACACACAGTGAAGGAGGGACACGCACACACAGCGGGGGGGGGGGACACACACATACAGCGAGGGAGGGGGACACACACACAGCGAGCGAGGGGGACACGCACACACAGAGCGAGGGATGGGAACATGCACACAGCGAGGGAGGTACACACGCACACAGTGAGGGAGGGACACACGCACACAGCGAGGGAGGGGGACACACATACATAGCGTGGGAGGGGGACACACACACATAGCGAGGGAGGGACACACACACACATAGCGAGGGAGGGACACGCACACACACAGCGAGCGAGGTGTACACATACACACAGCGAGGGAGGGACACACACACACACAGCGAGGGAGAGGGACGCGCGTACTCACAGCGAGGGAGGGACACGCACACACACAGCGAGGCAGGGACACGCACACACACACACACACACACACACACACACACACACACACACACACACACACACACGCAGAGGGAGGGGGACACACACACAGCGAGGGAAGGGGGCACACACACAGCGAGGGACGGACACGCACACGCACAGCGCGGGAGCGGTACACACACACAGCGAGGGAGGGGGACACGCGCACAGTGAGGGAGGGACACACGCACACAGCGAGGGAGGGGGACACACACACATAGCGAGGGAGGGACACGCACATACAGCGAGGGATGGGTCACACACACAGCGAGGGAGTGACCCGCACACACAGCGAGGGAGGGACACGCACACACACAGCGAGAGAGGGGGACGCACACATCGAGGGACACGCGCACAGTGAGGGAGGGACACACGCACACAGCGAGGGAGGGGGACACACACACAGAGCGAGGGAGGGACACGCACATACAGTGAGGGATGGGTCACACACGCAGCGAGGGAGTGACCCGCACACACAGCGAGGGAGGGACACGCACACACACAGCGAGAGAGGGGGATGCACACATCGAGGGACACGCACACAATGAGGGAGGGACACACGCACACAGCGAGGGAGGGGGACACACACACATAGGGAGGGAGGGACCCGCACACACAGCGACGGAGGGGAACACACACACACACAGAGCGAGGAAGGGGGACACGCACACACACAGCGAGGGTGGGACACGCACACACAGCGAGAGAGGGGGACGCACACATCGAGGGAGGGGGACACACACAGCGAGGGAGTGGGACACACACACACACAGCGAGCGAGGTGGACACGCACACACACAGCCAGGGAGGAGGACACACACACACACACACACACACACACACACACACACACACACACACACACACAGGGAGGGGGACACACACAAAGCGAGGGCGGGGGACACACATTCACACAGTGAGGGAGCGGGAAACACACACATAGCGAGGGAGGGGGACACACACACAAAGCGAGGGAGGGGACACACACACATCGAGGGAGGGGGACACACACAGCGAGGGAGGGGGACACACACAGCAAGGGAGGGACACACACACACACAGAGCGAGGGAGAGGTGGCACACACACAGTGAGGAAGGGGGACAAACACACATACAGCGAGGGAGGGACACACATACACACAGCGAGGGAGGGACACCCACACACAGCGACAGAGGGGGGCACGCACACACACAGTGAGGGAGGGACACGCACACACAGCGAGGGAGGGGGACACACACATACAGCGAGGGAGGGGACACACACATACAGCGAGGGAGGGGGACACACACACAGCGAGCGAGGGAGACACGCACACACACAGCGAGGGATGGGGACAAGCACACAGTGATGGAGGGGTACACGCACACAGCGAGGGAGGTACACACGCACACAGTGAGGGAGGGACACACGCACACAGCGAGGCAGGGGGACACACATATATAGCGAGGGAGGGACACGCACACACACAGCGAGCGAGGTGTATACGCACACATACAGCGAGAGAGGGTGACACACACACACAGAGAGGGAGGGACACACACACAGCGAGGGAGGGACCCGCACACAGAGCGAGGGAAGGGGACACGCACACAGTGAGGGAGGGACACATTCACACAGCGATGGACGTGGACACACACACACAGTGAGGGAAGGACACACATGCACACTCAGCGATGGAGGGACACGCACACACAGCGAGGGAAGGGGACACGCACACAACGAGGGAGGGGGACACGCACACAGCGAGGGAGGGGGACACACACTCACACAGTGAGGGAGGGGCACACAGACAGCGAGGGAGGGGGACACACACACAGCGAGGGAGGGATGGCACACACACAATGAGGGTGAGGGGCACACACACATACAGCGAGGGAGGGACACGCACACACACAGCGAGGGAGGTAGACACGCACACAGCGAGGGAGGGGACACACACGCAGCGAGGGAGGGACACACACACACACACACACACACACAGCGAGGGACAAGGGGACACACACACAACGAGGGAGGGGGACACGCACACAGCGAGGCAGGGGGACACACACTCACACAGTGAGGGAGGGGACAGACACACAGAGCGAGGGAGGGACACACACACAGCGAGGGAGGGGTCACGCACACAGCGAGGGAGGTGGACACACACAGCGAAGCAGGGACACACACACACACACAGAGCGAGGCACGAGGGGACACACACACAGCGAGGGAGGGCGACATGCACACAGCGAGGGAGGGGGACACACACTCACACAGTGAGGGAGGGACACGCACACAGCGAGGGAGGGGGACAAACACACACAGCGAGGGAGGGGGACAAACACACACACACACAGCGAGGGCGGAAAACCCACACACAGCGAGAGAGGGGGACACGCACACACACAGTGAAGGAGGGACACGCACACACAGCGAGGGAGGGGGACACACACATACAGCGAGGGAGGGGGACACACACACAGCGAGCGAGGGGGCCACGCACAGACACAGCGAGGGATGGGGACACGCACACAGCGAGGGAGGTACACACGCACACAGTGAGGGAGGGACACACGCACACAGCGAGGGAGGGACACGCACACACACAGCGAGCGAGGTGTACACACACACACAGCGAGGGAGGGACACACACACACACACAGCGAGGGAGGGGTCACGCACACAGCGAGGGAGGGACACACATACACACACAGCGAGGGAGGGACACACACACACATAGCGAGGGAGGGGTGGCACGCACACAGTGAGAGAGGGGACAAACACACATACAGCGAGGGAGGGACACGCACACTCACAGCGAGGGAGGGAGACGCACACACAACGAGGGAGGGGGACACACACACAGCGAGGGAGGGGGGGCACATTCACAGAGCCGTAGGGGCACACGCACACACACAGCGAGGGAGGGACACGCGCACACAGCAAGGGAGGAGGGGACACACACACAGCTTGGAAGGGGTACATGCACACAAACAATGCGGGAGGGACACACACACAGCGAGGGAGGAGGGGACACACACACAGTGGGGGAGCGGGACATGCACACAGCGCGGGAGGGGACACACACTCACACTGTGAGTGACGGACACACGCACACAGCGAGGGAGGGGGACACACAAACAGCGAGGGAGGGACACGCACACACACAGTGAGGGTGGGGCACACACACGCACAGCGAGGGAGGGGGACACACACTCACACAGTGAAGAAGGGGACACACACACATAGGGAGGGAGGGACCCGCACACACAGCGATGGAGGGGAACACACACACTCAGAGCGAGGATGGGGTACACGCACACACAGCGAGAGAGGGGGACGCACACATCGAGGGAGGGGGACACACACAGCGAGGGAGTGGGACACAAACACACACAGCGAGCGAGGTGGACACGCACACACACAGCCAGGGAGGGACACACACACACACACACACACACACACACACAGCGAGGGAGGGGGACACATACAAAGCGAGGGCGGGGGACACACACACATCGAGGGAGGGGGACACACACATCGAGGGAGGGGGACACACACAGCGAGGGAGGGGGACACACACACAAAGCGAGGGAGGGGACACACACACATCGAGGGAGGGGTACACTCACATCGAGGGAGGGGGACACACAGCGAGGGAGGGGGACACACACAGCGAGGGAGGGACACACATACACACAGCGAGGGAGGGACACCCACGCACAGCGACAGAGGGGGACACGCACACACACAGTGAGGGAGGGACACGCACACACAGCGAGGGAGGGGGACACACACACAGCGAGCGAGGGAGACACGCACACACAGCGATGGAGGGGGACACACACATACAGCGAGGGAGGGGCACGCACACATACAGCGAGGGAGGGACACGCACACACACAGCGAGGGAGGTGGACACGCACACAGCGAGGGAGGGGGACACACGCAGCGAGGGAGGGACACACACACACACACACACACAGCGAGGGACGAGGGGCACACACACAACGAGGGAGGGGGACACGCACACAGCGAGGGTGGGGGACATGCACACAGCGAGGCAGGGGACACACACTCACACAGTGAGGGAGGGGACAGACACACAGAGCGAGGGAGGGACACACACACAGCGAGGGAGGGGTCGCGCACACAGCGAGGGAGGTGGACACACACAGCGAAGCAGGGACACACACACACACACAGAGCGAGGCACGAGGTGACACACACACAGCGAGGGAGGGGGACACACACACAGCGAGGGAGGGCAACATGCACACAGCGAGGGAGGGGGACACACACTCACACAGTGAGGGAGGGACAGACGCACACAGCGAGGGAGGGGGACAAACACACACAGCGAGGGAGGGACACACACACACACACACACAGCGAGGGAGGGGTCACGCACACAGAGAGGGAGGGACACATACACACACACAGCGAGGGCGGGAAACCCACACATAGCGAGAGAGCGGGACAGGCACACACACAGTGAAGGAGGGACACGCACACACAGTGAGGGAGGGGGACAAACACATACAGCAAGGGAGGGGGACACACACACAGCGAGCGAGGGGGACATGCACACACAGAGCGAGGGATGGGGACATGCACACAGCGAGGGAGGTACACACGCACACAGTGAGGGAGGGACACGCACACAGCGAGGGAGGGGGGACACACATACATAGCGTGGGAGGGGGACACACACACATAGCGAGGGAGGGACACGCACACACACAGCGAGCGAGGTGTACACACACACACAGCGAGGGAGGGACACACACACACACAGCGAGGGAGGGGTCACGCACACAGCGAGGGAGGGACACGCACACTCACAGCGAGGGAGGGAGATGCACACACACGAGGGAGGGAGACACACACACAGCGAGGGAGGGGGGGCACACTCACAGAGCCGGAGGGGCACACACACACACACAGCGAGGGAGGGGGACACGCATACACACAGCGAGGGAGGGACACGCGCACCCAGCAAGGGAGGAGGGGACACACACACAGCGTGGGAGGGGTACATGCACACAAACAATGCGGGAATGACACACACACAGCGAGGGAGGAGGGGACACACACACAGTGAGGGAGCGGGACATGCACACAGCGAGGGAGGGGACACACACTCACACTGTGAGGGAGGGACACACGCACACAGCGAAGGAGGGGGACACACACACAGCGAGGGAGGGACACGCACACACACAGTGAGGGAGGGGGACACACACTCACACAGTGAAGGAGGGGACACACACACATAGCGAGGGAGGGACACGCACACACACAGCGAGCGAGGTGCACACACACACACAGCGAGGGAGGGACACACACAGCGAGGGAGGGACACACACACACACAGCGAAGGAGGGGTCACGCACACAGCGAGGGAGGGACACGCACACTCACAGCGAGGGAGGGAGACGCACACACAACGAGGGAGGGAGACACACACACAGCGAGGGAGGGGGGGCACACTCACAGAGCCGGAGGGGCACACACACACACACAGCGAGGGAGGGGGACACGCATACACACAGCGAGGGAGGGACACGCGCACACAGCAAGGGAGGAGGGGACACACACACAGCGTGGGAGGGGTACATGCACACAAACAATGCGGGAGGGACACACACACAGCGAGGGAGGAGGGGACACACACACAGTGAGGGAGCGGGACATGCACACAGCGAGGGAGGGGACACACACTCACACTGTGAGTGAGGGACACACGCTCACAGCGAGGGAGGGGGACACACACACAGTGAGGGAGGGACACGCACACACACAGTGAGGGAGGGGCACACACACGCACATGGAGGGAGGGGGACACACACTCACACAGTGAGGGAGGGGGACAAACACACAGCGAGGGAGGGACACACGCACACTGTGAAGGAGGGACACACACACAGTGAGGGAGGGACACACACACAGCGAGGCAGGGACACACACACACAGTGAATGAGGGACACACGCACACAGTGAGGGAGGAACACACACAGCGAGGGAGGGACACGCATACACATCGAGGGAGGGGGACACGCACACACACAGCGAGGGATGGGTCAAGCACACATCGATAAAGGGGAACACACACAGTGAGGCCGGGACACACACACACATACAGCGAGGGAGGGACACGCACACACACAGCGAGGGAGGTGGACACACACACACGCAGCGAGGGAGGGACACGCACACACAGCGTGGGGGGCACACGCACACACACAGCGAGGGAGGGGGACACGCAACCAGTGAGGGAAGGTCACTCGCACACAACGTGGGATGGACACACACACACAGCGAGGGAGGTGTGGCACGGACACAGTGAGGGAGGGGGACAAACACACATACAGCGAGGGAGGGACACGCACACTCACAGCGAGTGCTGGAGACGCACACACAGCGAGGGAGGGGGACACACACACAGCGAGGGAGGGGGGCACACTCACAGCGAGGGAGTGGCACACGCACACACACAGCGAGGGAGGGACTCGCACACACACAGCGAGGGAGGGACACGCACACTCAGCGAGGGACGGGGTTACAAACACAATGAGGGAGGGACACACACACAGCAAGGGAGGAGGCGACACACACACAGCGTGGGAGGGGGACACGCACACAGCGTGGGAGGGGACACACAAGCGCACAGTGAGGGAGGGACACGCACACACACAGCGAGGGAGGGGGCACAAACACAGCGAGGGAGGGACACACACACACACAGCGAGGGAGGGGTGGCACACACACAATGAGGGAGGGACACACACACGCAGCAAGGGAGGAGGGGACACACACACAGCGTGGGAGGGGGACACGCACACAGCGAGGGAGGGGGACACGCACACACACAATGCGGGAGGGACACACACACACAGCGCGGGTGGGGGACACACACACATAGCGAGGGAAGGGGGAACACACACAGTGAGGGAGGGACACGCACACACACAGGGCGGGAGGGGGACACACACACATAGCGAGGGAGGGGGACATGCGCAAAGTGAGGGAGGGACACACACATACAGCGAGGGAGGTACACGCACACTCACAGCGAGTGCCGGAGACGCACACACAGCGAGGGAGGGGTGACACACACACAGCGAGGGAGGGGGGCACACTCACAGCGAGGGAGGGGCACACGCACACACACAGCGAGTGAGGGGGACAAACATACATACAGCGAGGGAGGGACACGCACACACACAGCGAGGGAGGGACACGCACACACACAGCGAGGGAGGGACACACACACAGCGAGGGAGGGGGGCACACTCACAGCGAGGGAGGGGCACACGCACACACACAGCGATGGAGGGGGACACACACACACACAGCAAGGGAGGGGTGGCACACACACAATGAGGGAGGGACACACACACAGAGCAAGGGAGGAGGGGACACACACACAGCGTGGGAGGGGGACACGCACACAGCGAGGGAGGGGACTCACAAGAGCACAGTGAGGGAGGGACACGCACACACACAGCGAGGGAGGGACACGCACACACACAGCGAGGGAGGGGGGGCACAAACACAGCGAGGGAGGGACACATACACACACAGCGAGGGAGGAGTGAACACACACACAGCAAGGGAGGGGTGGCACACACACAATGAGGGAGGGACACACACACACAGCATGGGAGGAGGGGACACACACACAGCGTGGGAGGGGGACACGCACACAGCGAGGGAGGGGACACACAAGCGCACAGTGAGGGAGGGACACGCACACACACAGCGAGGGAGGGACACGCACACACAGCGAGGGAGGGGGACACAAACACAGCGAGGGAGGGACACACACACACACAGCAAGGGAGGAGCGAACACACACACAGCAAGGGAGGGGTGGCACACACACAATGAGGGAGGGACACACACACAGAGCAAGGGAGGAGGGGACACACACACAGCGTGGGAGGGGGACACACACACAGCGAGGGAGGGGGACATACACACACACAATGCGGGAGGGACACACACACACAGCGCGGGTGGGGGACACACACACATAGCGAGGGAAGGGGGAACACACACAGTGAGGGAGGGACACGCACACACACAGGGCGGGAGGGGGACACACACACATAGCGAGGGAGGGGGACATGCGCAAAGTGAGGGAGGGACACACACATACAGCGAGGGATGGGGACACACACACAGCAAGGGAGGGACCCGCACACACAGCGAGGGAGGGGAACACACACACACACAGCGAGGGAGGGACACACACACACACACACACACACAGCGAGTGAGAGGGGGACACACACACCCACAGCGTGGGAGGGGGGCACACACACAGCGAGGGAGGGGGACACGCGCACAGTGAGGGAGGGACACACACATACAGCGAGGGATGGGGACACACACACAGCGAGGGAGGGACCCACACACACAGCGAGGGAGGGAAACACACACACACAGAGCGAGGAAGGGGGACACGCACACACACAGCGAGGATGGGGTACACGCACACACAGCGAGAGAGGGACACACAAACACACACACGCACACACAGCGAGGCACGGGGACACGCACACAGCGAGGGAGGGACACACACACACACACACACACACACACACACACACAGCGAGTGAGGGGGGACACACACACCCACAGCGAGGGAGGGGGGCACACACACAGCGAGGGAGAGGGGACACAGACACAGCGAGGGAGGGACACGCACACACAGCGAGGGAGGGACACACACACACACAGCGAGGGAGAGGTGGCACACACATAGTGAAGGGAGGGGGACACACACACATACAGCCGGGAAGGGACACGCACAAACACAGCGAGGGAGGGGTCACACACACAGCGAGGGAGGGGGACACGCACATAGTGAGGGAGGGACACATTCACAAACAGTGAGGGAATGACTCATAGACACATCGAGGGAGGGACACGCACACACAGCGTGGGAGGGGTCACGCACGCAGCGAGGGAGGGGGACACACACACACACAGCGAGGGAGGGGGACACACACACACACAGTGAGGGAGGGGGACACACACACGTACAGCCAGGGAGGGAGGCACAATCACAGCGAGGGAGGGACACACACACATAGCGAGGGAGAGGGACGCGCACACTCACAGCGAGGGAGGGGGACACGCAAACACACAGCGAGGGAGGGACACACACAGACACAGCGAGGGAGGGGGACACACACACAGCGAGGGAAGGGGGCACACACACAGTGAGGGAGGGGTGGCACACACACAGTGAGGGAGGGGGACACACACACACACAGCGAGGGAGGGGACACACACACACAAGCACACTGCGCGTGAGGTGGACACGCACACTCACAGCCAGGGTGGGACACACACACACACACACACAGCGAGGGAGGGGGACACACACAAAGCGAGTGCGGGGACACACATTCACACAGTGAGCGAGGGACACACACTCACAGCGAGGGAGGGGGAAACACACACAGAGCAAGGGAGGGGGACACACACACATAGCAAGGGAGGGGACACACACAGACATCGAGGCAGGGGTACACACACACACACATCGAGGGAGGGGGACACACACAGCGAGGGAGGGGGACACACACAGCGAGGGAGAGGTGGCACACACACATACAGCGTGGGAGGGACACACGTACACACAGCGAGGGAGGGACACACACACACAGCGAGGGAGGGACACCCACGCACAGCGACAGAGGGGGACACGCACACACACAGTGAGGGGGGGACACGCACACACACAGTGAGGGAGGGACACGCACACACAGCGAGGGAGGGGGACACACACATACTGCGAGGGAGGGGGACACACACACAGCGACCGAGGGAGACACGCACACACACAGCGAGGGATGGGGACAAGCATACAGTGATGGAGGGGTACACGAACACAGCGAGGGAGGTACACACGCACACAGTGAGGGAGGGACACACGCACACAGCGAGAAAGGGGGACACACATACATAGCGAGGGAGGGGGACACACACACATAGCGAGGGAGGGACACGCACACACACAGCGAGCGAGGTGTATACGCACACATACAGCTAGGGAGGAGGACACACACACAGAGAGAGGGAGGGACACACACACACAGCGAGGGAGGGACACGCACACACAGCGAGGCATTGGGACACGCACACAGCGAGGGAGGGGGCATGCACAAAGCGAGGGAGGGACACACGCACACAGTGAGGGAGGGACACACACACACACACACACACACACACACACAGTGAGGGAGGGGGACACACACACAGCAAGGGAGGGGTAGACACACACACAGTGAGGGAGGGACACATACACATACAGTGAGGGAGAGGGACACGCACACTCACAGCGAGGGAGGGACACGCAAACACACAGCGAGGGAGGGGGGACACACACACAGCGAGGGAAGGGGGCACACACACAGCGAGGGAGAGACACGCACACGCACAGCACGGGAGGGGGACACGCACACATCGAGGAAGGGGGACACGTGCACAGTGAGGGAGGGACACACGCACACAGCGACGGAGGGGGACACACACACATAGGGAGGGAGGGACCCGCACACACAGCGACGGAGGGGAACACACACACTCAGAGCGAGGATGGGGTACACGCACACACAGCGAGAGAGGGGGACGCACACATCGAGGGAGGGACACACACACAGCGAGGGAGTGGGACACAAACACACACAGCGAGCGAGGTGGACACGCACACACACAGCCAGGGAGGGACACACACACACACACACACACAGCGAGGGAGGGGGACACATACAAAGCGAGGGCGGGGGACACACACACAAAGCGAGGGAGGGGACACACACACATCGAGGGAGGGGGACACACACAGCGAGGGAGGGGGACACACACAGCGAGGGAGGGGGACACACACAGCGAGGGAGGGGGACACACACACAAAGCGAGGGAGGGGACACACACACATCGAGGGAGGGGTGCACTCACATCGAGGGAGGGGGACACACACAGCGAGGGAGGGGACACACACAGCAAGGGAGGGACACACATACACACAGCGAGGGAGGGACACCCACGCACAGCGACAGAGGGGGACACGCACACACACAGTGAGGGAGGGACACGCACACACAGCGAGGGAGGGGGACACACACACAGCGAGCGAGGGAGACACGCACACACAGCGAGGGAGGGGGACACACACATACAGCGAGGGAGGGGCACACACACATACAGCGAGGGAGGGACACGCACACACACAGCGAGGGAGGTGGACACGCACACAGCGAGGGAGGGGGACACACGCAGCGAGGGAGGGACACACACACACACACACACACAGCGAGGGACGAGGGGCACACACACAACGAGGGAGGGGGACACGCACACAGCGAGGGTGGGGGACATGCACACAGCGAGGCAGGGGACACACACTCACACAGTGAGGGAGGGGACAGACACACAGAGCGAGGGAGGGACACACACACAGCGAGGGAGGGGTCACGCACACAGCGAGGGAGGTGGACACACACAGCGAAGCAGGGACACACACACACACACAGAGCGAGGCACGAGGTGACACACACACAGCGAGGGAGGGGGACACACACACAGCGAGGGAGGGCAACATGCACACAGCGAGGGAGGGGGACACACACTCACACAGTGAGGGAGGGACACACGCACACAGCGAGGGAGGGGGACAAACACACACAGCGAGGGAGGGACACACACACACACACACACAGCGAGGGAGGGGTCACGCACACAGAGAGGGAGGGACACATACACACACACAGCGAGGGCGGGAAACCCACACATAGCGAGAGAGCGGGACAGGCACACACACAGTGAGGGAGGGACACGCACACACAGTGAGGGAGGGGGACAAACACATACAGCAAGGGAGGGGGACACACACACAGCGAGCGAGGGGGACACGCACACACAGAGCGAGGGATGGGGACATGCACACAGCGAGGGAGGTACACACGCACACAGTGAGGGAGGGACACGCACACAGCGAGGGAGGGGGACACACACACATAGCGAGGGAGGGACACGCACACACACAGCGAGCGAGGTGTACACACACACACAGCGAGGGAGGGACACACACACACACAGCGAGGGAGGGGTCACGCACACAGCGAGGGAGGGACACGCACACTCACAGCGAGGGAGGGAGATGCACACACAACGAGGGAGGGAGACACACACACAGCGAGGGAGGGGGGGCACACTCACAGAGCCGGAGGGGCACACACACACAGCGAGGGAGGGGGACACGCACACACACAGTGAGGGAGGGGGACTCACACTCACACAGTGAAGGCGGGGACACACATACAGCGAGGGAGGGGCACACACACGCACAGCGAGGGAGGGGGACACACACTCACACAGTGAAGGAGGGGACACACACACATAGCGAGGGAGGGACACGCACACACACAGCGAGCGAGGTGCACACACACACACAGCGAGGGAGGGACACACACACACACAGCGAGGGAGGGACACACACACACACAGCGAAGGAGGGGTCACGCACACAGCGAGGGAGGGACACGCACACTCACAGCGAGGGAGGGAGACGCACACACAACGAGGGAGGGAGACACACACACAGCGAGGGAGGGGGGGCACACTCACAGAGCCGGAGGGGCACACACACACACACACACAGCGAGGGAGGGGGACACGCATACACACAGCGAGGGAGGGACACGCGCACACAGCAAGGGAGGAGGGGACACACACACAGCGTGGGAGGGGTACATGCACACAAACAATGCGGGAGGGACACACACACAGCGAGGGAGGAGGGGACACACACACAGTGAGGGAGCGGGACATGCACACAGCGAGGGAGGGGACACACACTCACACAGTGAAGGTGGGGACACACATACAGCGAGGGAGGGGCACACACACGCACAGCGAGGGAGGGGGACACACACTCACACAGTGAAGGAGGGGACACACACACAGCGAGGGAGGGACACGCACACACACAGCGAGGGAGGAGTCACGCACACAGCGCGGGAGGGGGACACACATAAAGCGAGGGAGGGGGACACACACACATAGCGAGGGAGGGGGACACACACACATAGCGAGCGAGGGGACACACACACACATCGAGGGAGGGGGACAAACACACAGCGAGGGGGGCACGCAGACACAGCGAGGGAGGGACATGCAATCACACAGCGAGGGACCGGTCACGCACACAGTGCGGGAGGGACACACGCACACTGCGAAGGAGGGACACACACACAGTGAGGGAGGGACACACACACACAGCGAGGGAGGGACACACGCACACAGTGAATGAGGGACACACGCACACAGTGAGGGAGGAACACACACAGCGAGGGAGGGACACGCATACACATCGAGGGAGGGGGACACGCACACACACATCGAGGGAGGGGGACACACACAGCGAGCGAGGGGGACACACAAACACACACAGCGAGAGAGGGTTGGCACACACACAGTGAGGCTGGGACACACACACACACATACAGCGAGGGAGGGACACGCACACACACAGCGAGCGAGGTGGACACACACACACACAGCGAGGGAGGGACACGCACACACACACACATACAGTAAGGGAGGAGGGGACACACAAACAGCGAGGGAGGGGGACACACTCACAGCGAGGGAGGGGGACAAGCACACAGTGAGGGAGGGACACACGCACACAGCGAGGCAGGGACACACACACGCAGCGAGGGAGGGGGGCACACTCACAGCGAGGGAGGGGCACATGCACACACACAGCGAGGGAGGGACACACACACACAGCGAGGGAGGAGCGAACACACACACAGCAAGGGAGGGGTGGCACACACACAATGAGGGAGGGACACACACACAGAGCAAGGGAGGAGGGGACACACACACAGCGTGGGAGGGGGACACGCACTCAGCGAGGGAGGGGACACACAAGCGCACAGTGAGGGAGGGACACGCACACACACAGCGAGGGAGGGACACGCACACACAGCGAGGGAGGGGTCACGCACGCAGCGCGGGAGGGGGACACACACACAGGGAGGGAGGGGGACACACACACACACACAGTGAGGGAGGGGGAAACACACACGTACAGCCAGGGAGGGGGGCAAAATCACAGCGAGGGAGGGACACACACATAGCGAGGGAGAGGGACGCGCACACTCACAGCGAGGGAGGGGGACACGCAAACACACAGCGAGTGAGCGACACACACACACACAGCGAGGGAGGGGGACACACACACAGCGAGGGAAGGGGGCACACACACAGCGAGGGAGGGACACATACACATACAGCGAGGGAGAGGGACGCGCACACTCACAGCGAGGGAGGGACACGCAAACACACAGCGAGGGAGGGACACACACACACACAGCGAGGGAGGGGGACACACACACAGCAAGGGAGGGGGAGACACACACAGCGAGGGTGGGTCACACACACAGCGAGGGAGAGGGACGCGCACACACACAGCGAGGGAGGGGGACACACACACACAGCGAGGCAGGGGGACACACACACAGCGAGGGATGGACACGCACACGCACAGCGCGGGAGCGGGACACACACACAGCGAGGGAGGGGGACACGCGCACAGTGAGGGAGGGACACACACACACAGCGAGGGAGGGGGCCACACACACGTAGCGAGGGAGGGACACGCACATACAGCGAGGGATGGGTCACACACACAGCGAGGGAGGGACCCGCACACACAGCGACGTAGGGGAACACACACACACAGAGCGAGGAACGGTGACACGGGCACACACAGCGAGGGAGGGACACGCACACACACAGCGAGGTTGGGGTACACGCACACACAACGAGAGAGGGGGATGCACACATCGAGGGAGGGGGACACACAAAGCGAGGGAGTGGGACACACACACACACAGAGAGGTAGGGGGACACACACACATACAGCGAGGGAGGGGGATACACACAAAGCGAGTGCGGGGACACACATTCACACAGTGAGCGAGGGACACACACGCACAGCGAGGGAGGGGGAAACACACACATAGCGAGGAAGGGGGACACACACACATAGCGAGGGAGGGGACACACACACATATCGAGGGAGGGGTACACACACACACATCGAGGGAGGGGGACACACACACAGCGTGGGAGGGGGACACGCACACAGCGAGGGAGGGGACACACAAGCGCACAGTGAGGGAGGGACACGCACACACACAGCGAGGGAGGGGGGGCACAAACACAGCGAGGGAGGGACACACACACACACAGCGAGGGAGGAGCGAACACACACACAGCAAGGGAGGGGTGGCACACACACAATGAGGGAGGGACACACACACACAGCAAGGGAGGAGGGGACACACACACAGCGTGGGAGGGGGACACGCACACAGCGAGGGAGGAGGACATACACACACAGAATGCGGGAGGGACACACACACACAGCGCGGGTGGGGGACACACACACACAGCGAGGGAAGGGGGCACACACACAGCGATGGAGGGACACGCACACACACAGCGCGGGAGGGGGGGACACACACATAGCGAGGGAGGGGGACACGCGCACAGTGAGGGAGGGACACACACATACAGCGAGGGATGGGGACACACACACAGCGAGGGAGGGACCCGCACACACAGCGAGGGAGGGGAACACACACACACAGAGCGAGGAAGGGGGACACGCACACACACAGCGAGGGAGGGACACGCACACACACAGCGAGGATGGGGTACACGCACACACAGCGGGAGAGGGACACACAAACACACAAACGCACACACAGCGAGGGACGGGGACATGCACACAGCGAGGGAGGGACACACACACACGCACACACACACACACACAGCGAGTGAGGGGGGACACACACACCCACAGCGAGGGAGGGGGACACACACAGAGCGAGGGAGGGGGACACAGACACAGCGAGGGAGGGACACACGCACACACAGCGAGGGAGGGGTGGCACACACACATACAGCCAGGAAGGGACACGCACAAACACAGCGAGGGAGGGGTCACACACACAGCGAGGGAGGGGGACACGCACATAGTGAGGGAGGGACACATTCACAAACAGTGAGGGAAGGACTCATAGACACAGCGAGGGAGGGACGCGCACACACAGCGAGGGAGGGGTCACGCACGCAGCGCGGGAGGGGGATACACACACACACAGCGAGGGAGGGGGACACACACACACACACAGTGAGGGAGGGGGAAACACACACGTACAGCCAGGGAGGGGGGCAAAATCACAGCGAGGGAGGGACACATACACATACAGCGAGGGAGAGGGACGCGCACACTCACAGTGAGGGAGGGACACGCAAACACACAGCGAGGGAGGGACACACACACACTCAGCGAGGGAGGGGACACACACACACAGCAAGGGAGGGGGAGACACACACAGCGAGGGTGGGTCACGCGCACACACACAGCGAGGGAGGGGGACACACACACACAGCGAGGCAGGGGGACACACACACAGCGAGGGAAGGGGGCACACACACAGCGAGGGATGGACACGCACACGCACAGCGCGGGAGCCGGACACACACACAGCGAGGGAGGGGGACACGCGCACAATGAGGGAGGGACACACACACACAGCGAGGGAGGGGGCCACACACACATAGCGAGGGAGGGACACGCACATACAGCGAGGGATGGGTCACACACAGCGAGGGAGGGACCCGCACACACAGCGACGTAGGGGAACACACACACACAGAGCGAGGAACGGTGACACGGGCACACACAGCGAGGGAGGGGGACACACATACATAGCGAGGGAGGGACACGCACACACATAGCGAGAGAGGGACACGCACACACACAGCGAGCGAGGTGTATACGCACACACACAGCAAGGGAGGGGGACACACACACAGAGAGAGGGAGGGACACACACACACAGTGAGGGAGGGACACACGCACACAGCGTTGGACGGGGACACATACACATAGCGAGCGAGGGGACACACACACACAGCAAGGGAGGAGGGGACACACACACAGCGTGGGAGGGGGACACGCACACAGCGAGGGAGGGGACAAACAAGTGCAGAGTGAGGGAGGGACACGCACACACACAGCGAGGGAGGGACACGCACACACAGCGAGGGAGGGGGCACAAACACAGCGAGGGAGGG
This sequence comes from Hemiscyllium ocellatum, assembly GCF_020745735.1. NCBI lineage: Eukaryota > Metazoa > Chordata > Chondrichthyes > Orectolobiformes > Hemiscylliidae > Hemiscyllium > Hemiscyllium ocellatum. The sequence goes on from NC_083428.1 coordinate 52,138,187, forward strand.
ACACACACACACACAGCGAGGGAGGAGCGAACACACACACAGCAAGGGAGGGGTGGCACACACACAATGAGGGAGGGACACACACACAGAGCAAGGGAGGGGACACACACACAGCGTGGGAGGGGGACACGCACTCAGCGAGGGAGGGGACACACAAGCGCACAGTGAGGGAGGGACACGCACACACACAGCGAGGGAGGGACACGCACACACAGCGAGGGAGGGGGGCACAAACACAGCGAGGGAGGGACACACACACACACACAGCGAGGGAGGAGCGAACACACACACAGCAAGGGAGGGGTGGCACACACAATATGAGGGAGGGACACACACACACACAGCAAGGGAGGAGGGGACACACACACAGCGTGGGAGGGGGACACGCACACAGCGAGGGAGGAGGACATACACACACAGAATGCGGGAGGGACACACACACACAGCGCGGGTGGGGGACACACACACACAGCGAGGGAAGGGGGCACACACACAGCGATGGAGGGACACGCACACACACAGCGCGGGAGGGGGACACACACACAGAGCGAGGGAGGGGGACACGCGCACAGTGAGGGAGGGGGACACACATACAGCGAGGGATGGGGACACACACACAGCGAGGGAGGGACCCCACACACAGCGAGGGAGGGGAACACACACACACAGAGCGAGGAAGGGGGACACGCACACACACAGCGAGGGAGGGACACGCACACACACAGCGAGGATGGGGTACACGCACACACAGCGAGAGAGGGACACACAAACACACAAACGCACACACAGCGAGGGACGGGGACATGCACACAGCGAGGGAGGGACACACACACACACACACACACACAGCGAGTGAGGGGGGACACACACACCCACAGCGAGGGAGGGGGGCACACACACAGCGAGGGAGAGGGACACAGACACAGCGAGGGAGGGACACAGACACACACAGCGAGGGAGGGGTGGCACACACATAGTGAAGGGAGGGGGACACACACACATACAGCCAGGAAGGGACACGCACAAACACAGCGAGGGAGGGGTCACACACACAGCGAGGGAGGGGGACACGCACATAGTGAGGGAGGGACACATTCACAAACAGTGAGGGAAGGACTCATAGACACAGCGAGGAGGGACACGCACACACAGCGAGGGAGGGTCACGCACGCAGCGCGGGAGGGGGACACACACACACACAGTGAGGGAGGGGGAAACACACACGTACAGCCAGGGAGGGGGGCAAAATCACAGCGAGGGAGGGACACACACATAGCGAGGGAGAGGGACGCGCACACTCACAGCGAGGAGGGGGACACACACACACACAGTGAGGGAGGGGGACACACACACAGCGAGGGAAGGGGAACACACACAGCGAGGGAGGGACACATACACATACAGCGAGGGAGAGGGACGCGCACACTCACAGCGAGGGAGGGACACGCAAACACACAGCGAGGAGGGACACACACACACACACAGAGCGAGGGAGGGGACACACACACAGCGAGGGAGAGGGAGACACACACAGCGAGGGTGGGTCACACACACAGCGAGGGAGAGGGACGCGCACACACACAGCGAGGGAGGGGACACACACACACAGCGAGGCAGGGGGACACACACACAGCGAGGGAAGGGGGCACACACACAGCGAGGGATGGACACGCACACGCACAGCGCGGGAGCGGGACACACACACAGCGAGGGAGGGGGACACGCGCACAGTGAGGGAGGGACACACACACACAGCGAGGGAGGGGCCACACACACATAGCGAGGGAGGGACACGCACATACAGCGAGGGATGGGTCACACACACAGCGAGGGAGGGACCCGCACACACAGCGACGTAGGGGAACACACACACACAGAGCGAGGAACGGTGACACGGGCACACACAGCGAGGGAGGGACACGCACACACACAGCGAGGTTGGGGTACACGCACACACAGCGAGAGAGGGGGACGCACACATCGAGGGAGGGGACACACACAGCGAGGGAGTGGGACACACACACATACAGCGAGGGAGGGGGATACACACAAAGCGAGTGCGGGGACACACATTCACACAGTGAGCGAGAGACACACACGCACAGCGAGGGAGGGGGAAACACACACATAGCGAAGGAGGGGAAACACACACAGCGAGGGAGGGGGACACACACACACATATCGAGGGAGGGGTACACACACACACATCGAGGGAGGGGGACACACACAGTGAGGGAGGGGGACACACACAGCGAGGGAGAGGTGGCACATACACAGTGAGGGAGGGGGACAAACACACATACAGCATGGGAGGGACACACGTACACACAGCGAGGAGGGACACACATACACACACAGCGAGGGAGGGACACCCACGCACAGCCACAGAGGGGGACACGCACACACACAGTGAGGGTGGGACACGCACACACAGCAAGGGAGGGGGACACACACATACAGCGAGGGAGGGGGACACACACACATACAGCGAGGGAGGGGGACACGCACACACACAGCGAGGGATGGGGACAAGCACACAGTGATGGAGGGGTACACGAACACAGCGAGGGAGGTACACACGCACACAGCGAGGGAGGGGGACACACATACATAGCGAGGGAGGGACACGCACACACATAGCGAGAGAGGGACACGCACACACACAGCGAGCGAGGTGTATACGCACACACACAGCAAGGGAGGGGGACACACACACAGAGAGAGGGAGGGACACACACACACAGTGAGGGAGGGACACACGCACACAGCGTTGGACGGGGACACATACACATAGCGAGCGAGGGACACACACACACAGTGAGGGAAGGACACACACACACACTCAGCGAGGGAGGGACACGCACACACAGCGAGGGAAGGGGACACGCACACAACGAGGGAGGGGACACGCACATAGCGAGGGAGGGGCACACAGACAGGGAGGGAGGGGGACACACACACAGCGAGGAGGGGTGGCACACACACAATGAGGGTGAGGAGCACACACACATACAGCGAGGGAGGGAGACGCACACACACAGCAAGTGAGGTGGACACGCACACAGCGAGGGAGGGGGACACACACACAGCGAGGGAGGGCACACACACACACACACACACAGCGAGGGACGAGGGGACACACACACAACGAGGGAGGTACACACGCACACAGTGAGGGAGGGACACACGCACACAGCGAGGAAGGGGGACACACACACACAGTGAAGGAGGGACACGCACACACAGCGAGGGAGGGGGACACACACACAGCGAGCGAGGGGGACATGCACACACACAGCGAGGGATGGGGACAAGCAGAGATGGAGGGGTACACGCACACACAGCGAGGGAGGTGGACACACACACACAGTGAGGGAGGGACACACACACAGCGAGGGAGGGGACAAACACACACAGCGAGGGAGGGACACACACACACATACAGCGAGGGAGGGGTCACGCACACAGAGAGGGAGGGGGCACACACACAGCGAGCGAGGGGGACACGCACACACACAGCGAGGAATGGGGACAAGCACACAGTGAGGGAGGGACACACGCACACAGTGAGGGAGGGACACGCAGACACACAGCGAGCGAGGTGTACACACACACACACAGCGAGGGAGGGACACGCACTCAGAGCGAGGGAAGGGTGCACGCACACACACAGTGAGGGAGGGGTCACTCACACAGTGAGGGAGGGACACACACACACAGCGATGGACGTGGACACATACACATAGAGAGGGAGGGGACACACACACAGCGAGGGAAGGACACACACACAGCGAGGGAGGGACACGCACACACAGTGAGGGAGGGACACGCACACACAGCGAGGGAGGGACACGCACACACAGCGAGGGAGGGACACATGAGCGTGGTGGACACGCACACACACAGTGAGCGAGGTGCACACGCACAAACACTGCGAGGGAGGGACACGCACGCACAGAGAGGGAGGGGGCGACACACACAGCGAGGGAGGGACATGCACACACACAGCGAGGGAGGGGTCACGCACACAGCGAGGGAGGTGGACACACACAGCGAGGGAAGGACACACACACACACAGCGATGGAGGGACACGCACACACAGCGAGGGAAGAGGACACGCACATAGACAGCGAGGGAGGGAGACACACACACAGCGATGGAGGGGTGGCACATACACAATGAGGGTGAGGGGCACACACACATACAGCGAGGGAGGGACACGCACACACACAGCGAGGGAGGTGGACACGCACACAGTGAGGGAGGGGTACACACAAACACAGCGAGGGAGGGACACACACACACACACACATACACACACACACACAGCGAGGGAGGAGGGAACACACACACAACGAGGGAGGGGGACACGCACACAGCGAGGGTGGGGGTCATGCACACAGCGAGGGAGGGGGACAAACACAATCACACAGTGAGGGAGGGGACACACACACATCGAGGGAGGGGGACACACACACGCAGCGAGGGAGGGACACACACAGCGAGGGAGGGACAAACGCACACACACAGCGAGGGAGTGGTCACGCACACAGCGAGGGACGTGGACACACACAGCGAGGCAGGGACACACACACACACACACACACAGCGAGACACGAGGGGACACTCACACAGCGAGGGAGGGGGACAAGCACACAGCGAGGAGGGGATCATGCCCACAGCGAGGTAGGGAGTCACACACTCACACAGTGAGGGAGGGACACACGCACAAAGCGAGGGAGGGGGACACACACACACAGCGAGGGAGGGACACACACACACACAGCGAGGGAGGGGTGGCACGCACACAGTGAGAGAGGGGGACAAACACACATACAGCGAGGGAGGGACACGCACACTCACAGCGAGGGAGGGAGACGCACACACAACGAGGGAGGGGGACACACACACAGCGAGGGAGGGGGGAGCACACTCACAGTGACAGAGGGGCACATGCACACACACAGCGAGGGAGGGACACACACGCACAGCGAGGGAGGGGGACACGCACACACAGCGAGGGAGGGGGACATGCACACACAGCGAGGGAGGGACACACACACACACACAGCGAAGGACGGACACGCACACACAGCGAGGGAAGCGGACAAGCACAAAGTGAGGGAGGGGGACACACACGCACACAGTGAGGGACGGATACGCACACACACAGCGAGGGAGGGACACGCGCACACAGCAAGGGAGGAGAGGACACACACACAGCGTGTGAGGGGTACACGCACACAGCGAGGGAGGGGGCATGCACACAAACAATGCGGGAGGGACACACACACAGCGAGGGAGGAGGGCACACACACACAGTGAGGGAGCGGGACATGCACACAGCGAGGGAGGGGACACACACTCACACTGTGAGGGAGGGACACACGCACACAGCGAGGGAGGGGGACACACACAGCGAGGGAGGGACACGCACACACACAGTGAGGGAGGAGTCACGCACACAGCGAGGGAGGGACACACACACACATAGCGAGGGAGGGGGACACACACACATAGCGAGTGAGGGGACACACACACACATCGAGGGAGGGGGACTAACACACAGCGAGGGAGGGACACGCACACACAGCGAGGGAGGGACATGCAATCACACAGCGAGAGAGCGGTCACGCACACAGTGAGGGAGGGACACACGCACACTGTGAAGGAGGGACACACACACACAGTGAGGGAGGGACACACACACAGCGAGGGAGGGACACACACACACAGTGAATGAGGGACACACGCACACAGTGAGGGAGGAACACCCACGAGGGAGGGACACGCATACACATCGAGGGAGGGGGACACGCACACACACAGCGAGGGAGGGGACAAGCACACATTGAGGGAGGGGACACACACAGCGAGCGAGGGGGACACACAAACACACACAGCGAGAGAGGGTTGGCACACACACAGTGAGGCCGGGACACACACACACATACAGCGAGGGAGGGACACGCACACACACACACACACATACAGCAAGGGAGGAGGGGACACACAAACAGCGAGGGAGGGGGACACGCACACAGCGAGGGAGGGGGACAAGCACACAGTGAGGGAGGGACACACGCACACAGCGAGGGAGGGACACACGCACACAGACACACATCGAGGGAGGGACACACACACACACAGCGAGGGAGGGACACGCACACACAGCAAGGGTGGACACGCACACACAGCGTGGGGGGCACACGCACACACACAGCGAGGGAGTGGGACACGCAACCAGTGAGGGAAGGACACACGCACACAACGTGGGTTGGACACACACACACACACAGCGAGGGAGGTGTGGCACGCACACAGTGAGGGAGGGGGACAAACACACATACAGCGAGGGAGGGACACGCACACTCGCAGCGAGTGCCGGAGACGCACACACAGCGAGGGAGGGGGACACACACACGGCGAGGGAGGGGGGCACACTCACAGCGAGGGAGGGGCACACGCACACACACAGCGAGGGAGGGGGACAAACACACATACAGCGAAGGAGGAGCGAACACACACACAGCAAGGGAGGGGTGGCACACACACAATGAGGGAGGGACACACACACACAGCAAGGGAGGAGGGGACACACACACAGCGTGGGAGGGGACACGCACACAGCGAGGGAGGGGACACACAAGCGCACAGTGAGGGAGCGACACGCACACACAGCGAGGGAGGGACACGCACACACAGCGAGGGGGGGGCACAAACACAGCGAGGGAGGGACACACACACACAGCGAGGGAGGAGCGAACACGCACACAGCAAGGGAGGGGTGGCACACACACAATGAGTGAGGGACACACACACACACAGCAAGGGAGGAGGGGACACACACACAGCGTGGGAGGGGGACACGCACACAGCGAGGGAGCGGACACACAAGCGCACAGTGAGGGAGGGACACACACACAGCGAGGGAGGGACACGCACACACAGCGAGGGAGGGGGGCACAAACACAGCGAGGGAGGGACACACACACACACACAGCGAGGGAGGAACGAACACACACACAGCAAGGGAGGGGTGGCACACACACAATGAGGGAGGGACACACACACGCAGCAAGGGAGGAGGGGACACACACACAGCATGGGAGGGGGACACGCACACAGCGAGGGAGGGGACACACACACACACAATGCGGGAGGGACACACAGCGCGGGTGGGGGAACACAATCACAGCGAGGGAAGGGGGCACACACACAGCGAGGGAGGGACACGCACACACACAGCGCGGGAGGGGGACACACACACATAGCGAGGGAGGGGGACACGCGCACAGTGAGGGAGGGACACACACATACAGCGAGGGATGGGGACACACACACAGCGTGGGAGGGGGACACGCACACAGCGAGGGAGGGGGACAAACACACACACAATGCGTGCGGGACACACACACACAGCGAGGGAGGGGAACACACACACACAGAGCGAGGAAGGGGGACATGCACACACACAGCGAGGGAGGGACACGCACACACACAGCGAGGGAGGGACACGCACACACAGCGAGGGAGGGGGGGCACAAACACTGCGAGGGAGGGACACACACACACAGCGAGGGAGGAGCGAACACACACACAGCAAGGGAGGGTTGGCACACACATAGCGAGGGAGAGGGACGCGCACACGCAGCAAGGGAGGAGGGGACACACACACAGCGTGGGAGGGGAACACGCACACAGCGAGGGAGGGGGACATACACACACACAATGCGGGAGGGACACACACACACAGCGCGGGTCGTGGACACACACACACACAGCGAGGGAAGGGGGCACACACACAGCGAGGGAGGGACACGCACACACACAGCGCGGGAGGGGACACACACACATAGCGAGGGAGGGGGACACGCGCAAAGTGAGGGAGAGACATACACACAGCGAGGGAAGGACACATACACATACAGCGAGGGAGAGGGACACGCACACTCACAGCGAGGGAGGGGTGACACACACACAGCGAGGGAAGGGGCCACACACACAGCGAGGGAGAGACACGCACACGCACAGCGCGGGAGGGGGACACGCACCCATCGAGGAAGGGGGACACGCGCACAGTGAGGGAGGGACACACGCACACAGTGAGGGAAGGGAACACACACACATAGCGAGGGAGGGAACCGCACACACAGCGACGGAGGGGAACACACACACACAAAGCGAGGAAGGGGGACACACACACAGCGAGGGAGGGACACGCACACACACAGCGAGGATGGGGTACACGCACACACAGCGAGAGAGGGGGACGCACACATCGAGGGAGGGGGACACACACAGCGAGGGAGTGGGACACACACACACACAGCGAGCGAGGTGGACACGCACACACACAGCCAGGGAGGGACACACACACACACACACACACACACACAGCGAGGGAGGGGGACACACACAAAGCGAGGGCGGGGGACACACATTCACAGTGAGGGAGGGAAACACAGTCACAGCGAGGGAGGGGGAAACACACACATAGCGAGGGAGGGGGACACACACACACAGCGAGGGAGGGGGACATACACACACACAGTGAGGGAGGGGGACACACACACGTACAGCCAGTGAGGGGGGCACAATCACAGCGAGGTAGGGACACACACACAGAGCGAGGGAGAGGGACGCGCACACTCACAGCGAGGGAGGGGACACGCAAACACACAGCGAGGGAGGGACACACACACACACAGCGAGGGAGGGGGACACACACACAGAGAGGTAGGGGGCACACACACACCCACAGCGAGGGAGGGGGCACAATCACAGGGAGGGAGGGGGACACACACACAGCAAGGGAGGGAGAGACACACACACAGCGAGAGAAGGACACATACACATACAGCGAGGGAAAGGGACACGCACACTCACAGCGAGGGAGGGGGGACACACACACAGCGAGGGAAGGGCCACACACACACAGCGAGGGAGAGACACGCACACGCACAGCGCGGGAGGGGGACACGCACCCATCGAGGAAGGGGGACACGCGCACAGTGAGGGAGGGACACATGCACACAGCGAGGGAAGGGACACACACACACATAGCGAGGGAGGAAACCGCACACACAGCGACGGAGGGAAACACACACACACAAAGCGAGGAAGGGGGACACACACACAGCGAGGGAGGGACACGCACACACACAGCGAGGATGGGGTACACGCACACACAGCGAGAGAGGGGGACGCACACATCGATGGAGGGGGACACACACAGCGAGGGAGTGGGACACACACACACACACAGCGAGCGAGGTGGACACGCACGCACACAGCCAGGGAGGGACACACACACACACACACACACACACACAGCGAGGGAGGGGGACACACACAAAGCGAGGGCGGGGGACACACATTCACACAGTGAGGGAGGGAAACACAGTCACAGCGAGGGAGGGGGAAACACACACATAGCGAGGGAGGGGGACACACACACAAAGCGAGGGAGGGGACACACACACATCGAGGGAGGGGTACACACACACATCGAGGGAGGGGGACACACACAGCGAGGGAGGGGGACAAACACACATACAGCGAGGGAGGGACACACATACACACAGCGAGGGAGGGACACCCACACACAGCGACAGAGGGGGACACGCACACACACAGTGAGGGAGGGACACGCACACACAGCGAGGGAGGGACACGCACACACACAGTGAGGGAGGGGGACACACACTCACACAGTGAAGGAGGGGACACACACACAGCGAGGGAGGGGCACACACACGCACAGCGAGGGAGCGGTCACGCACACAGCGAGGGAGGGGACACACACACATAGCGAGGGAGGGGACATACACACACCCATCGAGGGAGGGGGACAAACACACAGCGAGGGAGGGACACGCACACACAGCGAGGGAGGGACATGCAATCACACAGCGAGGGAGCGGTCACGCACACAGTGAGGGAGGGACACACGCACACTGTGAAGGAGGGACACACACACAGTGAGGGAGGGACACACACACAGCGAGGGAGGGACACACGCACACAGTGAATGAGGGACACAAGCACACAGTGAGGGAGGAACACCCACAACGAGGGAGGGACACGCATACACACAGCGAGGGAGGGGTCACGCACACATTGAGGGAGGGGACACACACAGCGAGCGAGGGGGACACACAAACACACACAGCGAGAGAGGGTTGGCACACACACAGTGAGGTAGGGGGACACACACACATACAGCGAGGGAGGGGGATACACACAAAGCGAGTGCGGGGACACACATTCACACAGTGAGCGAGAGACACACACGCACAGCGAGGGAGGGGGAAACACACACATAGCGAAGGAGGGGAAACACACACAGCGAGGGAGGGGGACACACACACACATATCGAGGGAGGGGTACACACACACACATCGAGGGAGGGGGACACACACAGTGAGGGAGGGGGACACACACAGTGAGGGAGAGGTGGCACATACACAGTGAGGGAGGGGGACAAACACACATACAGCATGGGAGGGACACACGTACACACAGCGAGGGAGGGACACACATACACACACAGCGAGGGAGGGACACCCGCGCACAGCCACAGAGGGGGACACGCACACACACAGTGAGGGTGGGACACGCACACACAGCAAGGGAGGGGGACACACACATACAGCGAGGGAGGGGGACACACACAAAGCGAGCGAGGGGGACACGCACACACACAGCGAGGGATGGGGACAAGCACACAGTGATGGAGGGGTACACGAACACAGCGAGGGAGGTACACACGCACACAGCGAGGGAGGGGGACACACATACATAGCGAGGGAGGGACACGCACACACATAGCGAGAGAGGGACACGCACACACACAGCGAGCGAGGTGTATACGCACACACACAGCAAGGGAGGGGGACACACACACAGAGAGAGGGAGGGACACACACACACAGTGAGGGAGGGACACACGCACACAGCGTTGGACGGGGACACATACACATAGCGAGCGAGGGGACACACACACAGTGAGGGAAGGACACACACACACACTCAGCGAGGGAGGGACACGCACACACAGCGAGGGAAGGGGACACGCACACAACGAGGGAGGGGGACACGCACATAGCGAGGGAGGGGCACACAGACAGGGAGGGAGGGGGACACACACACAGCGAGGGAGGGGTGGCACACACACAATGAGGGTGAGGAGCACACACACATACAGCGAGGGAGGGAGACGCACACACACAGCAAGTGAGGTGGACACGCACACAGCGAGGGAGGGGGACACACACGCAGCGAGGGAGGGGCACACACACACACACACACACAGCGAGGGACGAGGGGACACACACACAACGAGGGAGGTACACACGCACACAGTGAGGGAGGGACACACGCACACAGCGAGGAAGGGGGACACACACACACAGTGAAGGAGGGACACGCACACAGCGAGGGAGGTGGACACACACACACAGTGAGGGAGGGACACACACACAGCGAGGGAGGGGGACAAACACACACAGCGAGGGAGGGACACACACACACATACAGCGAGGGAGGGGTCACGCACACAGAGAGGGAGGGGGCACACACACAGCGAGCGAGGGGGACACGCACACACACAGCGAGGAATGGGGACAAGCACACAGTGATGGAGGGGTACACACACACAACGAGGGAGGTACACACGCACACAGTGAGGGAGGGACACACGCACACAGCGAGGGAGGAACACACACACACATAGTGAGGGAGGGACACGCAGACACACAGCGAGCGAGGTGTACACACACACACACAGCGAGGGAGGGACACGCACTCAGAGCGAGGGAAGGGTGCACGCACACACACAGTGAGGGAGGGGTCACTCACACAGTGAGGGAGGGACACACACACACAGCGATGGACGTGGACACATACACATAGAGAGGGAGGGGACACACACACAGCGAGGAAGGACACACACACAGCGAGGGAGGGACACGCACACACAGTGAGGGAGGGACACGCACACACAGCGAGGGAGGGACACATGAGCGTGGTGGACACGCACACACACAGTGAGCGAGGTGCACACGCACAAACACTGCGAGGGAGGGACACGCACGCACAGAGAGGGAGGGGGCGACACACACAGCGAGGGAGGGACATGCACACACACAGCGAGGGAGGGGTCACGCACACAGCGAGGGAGGTGGACACACACAGCGAGGGAAGGACACACACACACACAGCGATGGAGGGACACGCACACACAGCGAGGGAAGAGGACACGCACATAGACAGCGAGGGAGGGAGACACACACACAGCGATGGAGGGGTGGCACATACACAATGAGGGTGAGGGGCACACACACATACAGCGAGGGAGGGACACGCACACACACAGCGAGGGAGGTGGACACGCACACAGTGAGGGAGGGGTACACACAAACACAGCGAGGGAGGGACACACACACACACACACATACACACACACACACAGCGAGGGAGGAGGGAACACACACACAACGAGGGAGGGGGACACGCACACAGCGAGGGTGGGGGTCATGCACACAGCGAGGGAGGGGGACAAACACAATCACACAGTGAGGGAGGGGACACACACACATCGAGGGAGGGGACACACACACGCAGCGAGGGAGGGACACACACAGCGAGGGAGGGACACGCACACACACAGCGAGGGAGTGGTCACGCACACAGCGAGGGACGTGGACACACACAGCGAGGCAGGGACACACACACACACACACACACACAGCGAGACACGAGGGGACACTCACACAGCGAGGGAGGGGGACAAGCACACAGCGAGGAGGGGATCATGCCCACAGCGAGGTAGGGAGTCACACACTCACACAGTGAGGGAGGGACACACGCACAAAGCGAGGGAGGGGGACACACACACACAGCGAGGGAGGGACACACACACACACAGCGAGGGAGGGGTGGCACGCACACAGTGAGAGAGGGGGACAAACACACATACAGCGAGGGAGGGACACGCACACTCACAGCGAGGGAGGGAGACGCACACACAACGAGGGAGGGGGACACACACACAGCGAGGGAGGGGGGAGCACACTCACAGTGACAGAGGGGCACATGCACACACACAGCGAGGGAGGGACACACACGCACAGCGAGGGAGGGGACACGCACACACAGCGAGGGAGGGGGACACGCACACACAGCGAGGGAGGGGGACATGCACACACAGCGAGGGAGGGACACACACACACACAGCGAAGGACGGACACGCACACACAGCGAGGGAAGCGGACAAGCACAAAGTGAGGGAGGGGGACACACACGCACACAGTGAGGGACGGATACGCACACACACAGCGAGGGAGGGACACGCGCACACAGCAAGGGAGGAGAGGACACACACACAGCGTGTGAGGGGTACACGCACACAGCGAGGGAGGGGGGCATGCACACAAACAATGCGGGAGGGACACACACACAGCGAGGGAGGAGGGGACACACACACAGTGAGGGAGCGGGACATGCACACAGCGAGGGAGGGGACACACACTCACACTGTGAGGGAGGGACACACGCACACAGCGAGGGAGGGGGACACACACACAGCGAGGGAGGGACACGCACACACACAGTGAGGGAGGGGGACACACACTCACACAGTGAAGGAGGGGACACACACACACAGCGAGGGAGGGACACGCACACACACAGCGAGGGAGGAGTCACGCACACAGCGAGGGAGGGACACACACACACATAGCGAGGGAGGGGGACACACACACACATCGAGGGAGGGGGACTAACACACAGCGAGGGAGGGACACGCACACACAGCGAGGGAGGGACATGCAATCACACAGCGAGAGAGCGGTCACGCACACAGTGAGGGAGGGACACACGCACACTGTGAAGGAGGGACACACACACACAGTGAGGGAGGGACACACACACAGCGAGGGAGGGACACACACACACAGTGAATGAGGGACACACGCACACAGTGAGGGAGGAACACCCACGAGGGAGGGACACGCATACACATCGAGGGAGGGGGACACGCACACACACAGCGAGGGAGGGGACAAGCACACATTGAGGGAGGGGACACACACAGCGAGCGAGGGGGACACACAAACACACACAGCGAGAGAGGGTTGGCACACACACAGTGAGGCCGGGACACACACACACATACAGCGAGGGAGGGACACGCACACACACACACACACATACAGCAAGGGAGGAGGGGACACACAAACAGCGAGGGAGGGGGACACGCACACAGCGAGGGAGGGGGACAAGCACACAGTGAGGGAGGGACACACGCACACAGCGAGGGAGGGACACACGCACACAGACACACATCGAGGGAGGGACACACACACACACAGCGAGGGAGGGACACGCACACACAGCAAGGGTGGACACGCACACACTGCGTGGGGGGCACACGCACACACACAGCGAGGGAGTGGGACACGCAACCAGTGAGGGAAGGACACACGCACACAACGTGGGTTGGACACACACACACACACAGCGAGGGAGGTGTGGCACGCACACAGTGAGGGAGGGGGACAAACACACATACAGCGAGGGAGGGACACGCACACTCGCAGCGAGTGCCGGAGACGCACACACAGCGAGGGAGGGGGACACACACACGGCGAGGGAGGGGGGCACACTCACAGCGAGGGAGGGGCACACGCACACACACAGCGAGGGAGGGGGACAAACACACATACAGCTAAGGAGGAGCGAACACACACACAGCAAGGGAGGGGTGGCACACACACAATGAGGGAGGGACACACACACACAGCAAGGGAGGAGGGGACACACACACAGCGTGGGAGGGGGACACGCACACAGCGAGGGAGGGGACACACAAGCGCACAGTGAGGGAGCGACACGCACACACAGCGAGGGAGGGACACGCACACACAGCGAGGGGGGGGCACAAACACAGCGAGGGAGGGACACACACACACAGCGAGGGAGGAGCGAACACGCACACAGCAAGGGAGGGGTGGCACACACACAATGAGTGAGGGACACACACACACACAGCAAGGGAGGAGGGGACACACACACAGCGTGGGAGGGGGACACGCACACAGCGAGGGAGCGGACACACAAGCGCACAGTGAGGGAGGGACACACACACAGCGAGGGAGGGACACGCACACACAGCGAGGGAGGGGGGCACAAACACAGCGAGGGAGGGACACACACACACACACAGCGAGGGAGGAACGAACACACACACAGCAAGGGAGGGGTGGCACACACACAATGAGGGAGGGACACACACACGCAGCAAGGGAGGAGGGGACACACACACAGCATGGGAGGGGGACACGCACACAGCGAGGGAGGGGGACATACACACACACAATGCGGGAGGGACACACAGCGCGGGTGGGGGAACACAATCACAGCGAGGGAAGGGGGCACACACACAGCGAGGGAGGGACACGCACACACACAGCGCGGGAGGGGGACACACACACATAGCGAGGGAGGGGGACACGCGCACAGTGAGGGAGGGACACACACATACAGCGAGGGATGGGGACACACACACAGCGTGGGAGGGGGACACGCACACAGCGAGGGAGGGGGACAAACACACACACAATGCGTGCGGGACACACACACACAGCGAGGGAGGGGAACACACACACACAGAGCGAGGAAGGGGGACATGCACACACACAGCGAGGGAGGGACACGCACACACACAGCGAGGGAGGGACACGCACACACAGCGAGGGAGGGGGGGCACAAACACTGCGAGGGAGGGACACACACACACAGCGAGGGAGGAGCGAACACACACACAGCAAGGGAGGGTTGGCACACACACAATGAGGGAGGGACACACACACGCAGCAAGGGAGGAGGGGACACACACACAGCGTGGGAGGGGAACACGCACACAGCGAGGGAGGGGGACATACACACACACAATGCGGGAGGGACACACACACACAGCGCGGGTCGTGGACACACACACACACAGCGAGGGAAGGGGGCACACACACAGCGAGGGAAGGACACATACACATACAGCGAGGGAGAGGGACACGCACACTCACAGCGAGGGAGGGGTGACACACACACAGCGAGGGAAGGGGCCACACACACAGCGAGGGAGAGACACGCACACGCACAGCGCGGGAGGGGGACACGCACCCATCGAGGAAGGGGGACACGCGCACAGTGAGGGAGGGACACACGCACACAGTGAGGGAAGGGAACACACACACATAGCGAGGGAGGGAACCGCACACACAGCGACGGAGGGGAACACACACACACAAAGCGAGGAAGGGGGACACACACACAGCGAGGGAGGGACACGCACACACACAGCGAGGATGGGGTACACGCACACACAGCGAGAGAGGGGGACGCACACATCGAGGGAGGGGGACACACACAGCGAGGGAGTGGGACACACACACACACAGCGAGCGAGGTGGACACGCACACACACAGCCAGGGAGGGACACACACACACACACACACACACACACACAGCGAGGGAGGGGGACACACACAAAGCGAGGGCGGGGGACACACATTCACAGTGAGGGAGGGAAACACAGTCACAGCGAGGGAGGGGGAAACACACACACAGCGAGGGAGGGGGACACACACACACACAGTGAGGGAGGGGGACACACACACGTACAGCCAGTGAGGGGGGCACAATCACAGCGAGGTAGGGACACACACACAGAGCGAGGGAGAGGGACGCGCACACTCACAGCGAGGGAGGGGGACACGCAAACACACAGCGAGGGAGGGACACACACACACACAGCGAGGGAGGGGGACACACACACAGAGAGGTAGGGGGCACACACACACCCACAGCGAGGGAGGGGGGCACAATCACAGGGAGGGAGGGGGACACACACACAGCAAGGGAGGGAGAGACACACACACAGCGAGAGAAGGACACATACACATACAGCGAGGGAAAGGGACACGCACACTCACAGCGAGGGAGGGGGGACACACACACAGCGAGGGAAGGGGCCACACACACAGCGAGGGAGAGACACGCACACGCACAGCGCGGGAGGGGGACACGCACCCATCGAGGAAGGGGGACACGCGCACAGTGAGGGAGGGACACATGCACACAGCGAGGGAAGGGGACACACACACACATAGCGAGGGAGGAAACCGCACACACAGCGACGGAGGGGAACACACACACACAAAGCGAGGAAGGGGGACACACACACAGCGAGGGAGGGACACGCACACACACAGCGAGGATGGGGTACACGCACACACAGCGAGAGAGGGGGACGCACACATCGATGGAGGGGGACACACACAGCGAGGGAGTGGGACACACACACACACACAGCGAGCGAGGTGGACACGCACGCACACAGCCAGGGAGGGACACACACACACACACACACACACACACACACACACACACACACACACACACACACACACACACACACACAGCGAGGGAGGGGGACACACACAAAGCGAGGGCGGGGGACACACATTCACACAGTGAGGGAGGGAAACACAGTCACAGCGAGGGAGGGGGAAACACACACATAGCGAGGGAGGGGGACACACACACAAAGCGAGGGAGGGGACACACACACATCGAGGGAGGGGTACACACACACATCGAGGGAGGGGGACACACACAGCGAGGGAGGGGGACAAACACACATACAGCGAGGGAGGGACACACATACACACAGCGAGGGAGGGACACCCACACACAGCGACAGAGGGGGACACGCACACACACAGTGAGGGAGGGACACGCACACACAGCGAGGGAGGGACACGCACACACACAGTGAGGGAGGGGGACACACACTCACACAGTGAAGGAGGGGACACACACACAGCGAGGGAGGGGCACACACACGCACAGCGAGGGAGCGGTCACGCACACAGCGAGGGAGGGGGACACACACACATAGCGAGGGAGGGGACATACACACACCCATCGAGGGAGGGGGACAAACACACAGCGAGGGAGGGACACGCACACACAGCGAGGGAGGGACATGCAATCACACAGCGAGGGAGCGGTCACGCACACAGTGAGGGAGGGACACACGCACACTGTGAAGGAGGGACACACACACAGTGAGGGAGGGACACACACACAGCGAGGGAGGGACACACGCACACAGTGAATGAGGGACACAAGCACACAGTGAGGGAGGAACACCCACAACGAGGGAGGGACACGCATACACATCGAGGGAGGGGGACACGCACACACACAGCGAGGGAGGGGTCACGCACACATTGAGGGAGGGGGACACACACAGCGAGCGAGGGGGACACACAAACACACACAGCGAGAGAGGGTTGGCACACACACAGTGAGGCCGGGACACACACACACATACAGCGAGCGAGGGACACGCACACACACACAGTGAGGGAGGGAGACACACACACGTACAGCCAGGGTGGGGGGCACAATCACAGCGAGGGAGGGACACACACACATAGCGAGGGAGAGGGACGCGCACACTCACAGCGAGGGAGGGGGACACGCAAACACACAGCGAGGGAGGGACACACACACACACACACACACAGCGAGGGAGGGGGGCACACACACAGCGAGGGAAGGGGCACACACACAGCGAGGGAGGACACATACACATACAGCGAGGGAGAGGGACACACACACACAGCGAGGGAGGGACACACACACACAGCAAGGGAGGGGGAGACACACACAGCGAGGGAGGGTCACACACACAGCGAGGGAGAGGGACGCGCACACTCACAGCGAGGGAGGGACACGCACACACACAGCGAGGGAGGGACACACACACACACACAGCGAGGGAGGGGGACACACACACAGCGAGGGAAGGGGGCACACACACAGCGAGGGACGGACACGCACACGCACAGCGCGGGAGCGGGACACACACACAGCGAGCGAGGGGAACACACACACAGTGAGGGAGGGGTGGCACATACACAGTGAGGGAGGGGGACACACTCACATACAGCGAGGGAGGGGACACACACAC
Source organism: Hemiscyllium ocellatum (assembly GCF_020745735.1). Taxonomy (NCBI): domain Eukaryota; kingdom Metazoa; phylum Chordata; class Chondrichthyes; order Orectolobiformes; family Hemiscylliidae; genus Hemiscyllium; species Hemiscyllium ocellatum. Next base: position 52,157,232 of record NC_083428.1, read on the forward strand.
ACACACACACACACACACACAGCGAGCGAGGTGGACACGCACTCACCCAGCCAGGGTGGGACACACACACACACACACACACAGCGAGGGAGGGGGACACACACAAAGCGAGTGCGGGGACACACATTCACACAGTGAGCGAGGGACACACACTCACAGCGAGGGAGGGGGAAACACACACATAGCGAGGGAGGGGGACACACACACATAGCGAGGGAGGGGACACACACACATATCGACGGAGGGGTACACACACACCCATCGAGGGAGGGGGACAAACACACAGCGAGGGAGGGACACGCACACACAGCGAGGGAGGGACATGCAATCACACAGCGAGGGAGCGGTCACGCACACAGTGAGGGAGGGACACACGCACACTGTGAAGGAGGGACACACACACAGTGAGGGAGGGACACACACACAGCGAGGGAGGGACACACGCACACAGTGAATGAGGGACACAAGCACACAGTGAGGGAGGAACACCCACAACGAGGGAGGGACACGCATACACATCGAGGGAGGGGGACACGCACACACACAGCGAGGGAGGGGTCACGCACACATTGAGGGAGGGGGACACACACAGCGAGCGAGGGGGACACACAAACACACACAGCGAGAGAGGGTTGGCACACACACAGTGAGGCCGGGACACACACACACATACAGCGAGCGAGGGACACGCACACACACACAGTGAGGGAGGGAGACACACACACGTACAGCCAGGGTGGGGGGCACAATCACAGCGAGGGAGGGACACACACACATAGCGAGGGAGAGGGACGCGCACACTCACAGCGAGGGAGGGGGACACGCAAACACACAGCGAGGGAGGGACACACACACACACACACACACAGCGAGGGAGGGGGGCACACACACAGCGAGGGAAGGGGCACACACACAGCGAGGGAGGGACACATACACATACAGCGAGGGAGAGGGACGCGCACACTCACAGCGAGGGAGGGACACGCAAACACACAGCGAGGGAGGGACACACACACACACAGCGAGGGAGGGGGACACACACACACAGCGAGGGAGGGACACACACACACAGCAAGGGAGGGGGAGACACACACAGCGAGGGAGGGTCACACACACAGCGAGGGAGAGGGACGCGCACACTCACAGCGAGGGAGGGACACGCACACACACAGCGAGGGAGGGACACACACACACACACAGCGAGGGAGGGGGACACACACACAGCGAGGGAAGGGGGCACACACACAGCGAGGGACGGACACGCACACGCACAGCGCGGGAGCGGGACACACACACAGCGAGCGAGGGGAACACACACACAGTGAGGGAGGGGTGGCACATACACAGTGAGGGAGGGGGACACACTCACATACAGCGAGGGAGGGGACACACACACACACACACACACACAGCGAGCGAGGTGGACACGCACTCACCCAGCCAGGGTGGGACACACACACACACACACACACACACACACACAGCGAGGGAGGGGGACACACACAAAGCGAGTGCGGGGACACACATTCACACAGTGAGCGAGGGACACACACTCACAGCGAGGGAGGGGGAAACACACACATAGCGAGGGAGGGGGACACACACACATAGCGAGGGAGGGGACACACACACATATCGACGGAGGGGTACACACACACACATCGAGGGAGGGGGACACACACAGCGAGGGCGGGGGACACATACACATAGCGAGGGAGGGGACACACACACATCGAGGGAGGGGACAAACACACAGCGAGGGAGGGACACGCACACACAGCGAGGGAGGGACATGCAATCACACAGCGAGGGAGCGGTCACGCACACAGTGAGGGAGGGACACACGCACACTGTGAAGGAGGGACACACACACAGCGAGGGAGGGGGACACACACAGCGAGGGAGGGGGACACACACACAGTGAATGAGGGACACATGCACACAGTGAGGGAGGAACACCCACAGCGAGGGAGGGACACGCATACACATCGAGGGAGGGGGACACGCACACACACAGCGAGGGAGGGGTCACGCACACATTGAGGGAGGGGGACACACACAGCGAGCGAGGGGAACACACAAACACACACAGCGAGAGAGGGTTGGCACACACACAGCGAGGGAGGGACACACAAACAGCGAGGGAGGAGGACACGCACACAGCGAGGGAGGGGGACAAGCACACAGTGAGGGAGGGACACACGCACACAGCGAGGGAGGGACACACACACACAGACACACATCGAGGGAGGGACACACACACACACACACAACGAGGGAGGGACACGCACACACAGCAAGGGGGGACACGCACACACAGCGTGGGGGGCACACGCACACACACAGCGAGGGAGGGGGACACGCAACCAGTGAGGGATGGATACACGCACACAACGTGGGTTGGACACACACACACAGCGAGGGAGGTGTGGCACGCACACAGTGAGGGAGGGGGACAAACACACATACAGCGAGGGAGGGACACGCACACTCACAGCGAGTGCTGGAGATGCACACACAGCGAGGGAGGGGAACACACACACAGCGAGGGATGGGGGCACACTCACAGCGAGGGAGGGGCACACGCACACACACAGCGAGGGAGGGGGACAAACACACATACAGCGAGGGAGGGACAGGCACACTCACAGCGAGTGCCGGAGACGCACACACAGCGAGGGAGGGGGACACACACACACACAGCGAGGGAGGAGCGAACACACACACAGCAAGGGAGGGGTGGCACACACACAATGAGGGAGGGACACACACACACAGCAAGGGAGGAGGGGACACACACACAGCGTGGGAGGGGGACACGCACACAGCGAGGGAGGGGACACACAAGCGCACAGTGAGGGATGGGGACACGCACACAGCGAGGGAGGTACACACGCACACAGTGAGGGAGGGACACACGCACACAGCGAGGGAGGGGGACACACATACATAGCGTGGGAGGGGGACACACACACATAGCGAGGGAGGGACACGCACTCACACAGCGAGCGAGGTGTACACACACACACAGCGAGGGAGAGACACACACACACACACTGCGAGGGAGGGACACACACACACACAGCGAGGGAGGGGTCACGCACACACACAGCGAGGGAGGGGTCACGCACACACACAGCGAGGGAGGGACACACACACACACAGCGAGGGAGGGACACACACACACACACAGAGGGAGGGGTGGCACGCATACAGTGAGAGAGGGGGACAAACACACATACAGCGAGGGAGGGACACACACACACAGCGAGGGAGGGACACGCACACACAGCGAGGCATGGGGACACGCACACAGCGAGGGAGGGGGCATGCACACAGCGAGGTAGGGGGCACACACACACCCACAGCGAGGGAGGGGGGCACAATCACAGGGAGGGAGGGGGACACACACACAGCAAGGGAGGGAGTGACACACACACAGCGAGGGAAGGACACATACACATACAGCGAGGGAAAGGGACACGCACACTCACAGCGAGGGAGGGGACACACACACAGCGAGGGAAGGGCCACACACACAGCGAGGGAGAGACACGCACACGCACAGTGCGGGAGGGGGACACGCACCCATCGAGGAAGGGGGACACGCGCACAGTGAGGGAGGGACACACGCACACAGCGAGGGAAGGGGACACACACACATAGCGAGGGAGGAAACCGCACACACAGCGACGGAGGGGAACACACACACACAAAGCGAGGAAGGGGGACACACACACAGCGAGGGAGGGACACGCACACACACAGCGAGGATGGGGTACACGCACACACAGCGAGAGAGGGGGACGCACACATCGAGGGAGGGGGACACACACAGCGAGGGAGTGGGACACACACACACACAGCGGGCGAGGTGGACACGCACACACACAGCCAGGGAGGGACACACACACACACACACACACACAAAGCGAGGGCGGGGGACACACATTCACACAGTGAGGGAGGGAAACAGTCACAGCGAGGGAGGGGGAAACACACACATAGCGAGGGAGGGGGACACACACACAAAGCGAGGGAGGGGACACACACACATCGAGGGAGGGGTACACACACACATCGAGGGAGGGGGACACACACAGCGAGGGAGGGGGACAAACACACATACAGCGAGGGAGGGACACACATACACACAGCGAGGGAGGGACACCCACACACAGCGACAGAGGGGGACACGCACACACACAGTGAGGGAGGGACACGCACACACAGCGAGGGAGGGAGGGACACGCACACACAGCGAGGGAGGGACACGCACACACACAGTGAGGGAGGGGGACACACACTCACACAGTGAAGGAGGGGACACACACACAGCGAGGGAGGGGCACACACACGCACAGCGAGGGAGCGGTCACGCACACAGCGAGGGAGGGGGACACACACACATAGCGAGGGAGGGGACATACACACACACATCGAGGGAGGGACATGCAATCACACAGCGAGGGAGCGGTCACGCAAACAGTGAGGGAGGGACACACGCACACTGTGAAGGAGGGACACACACACAGTGAGGGAGGGACACACACACAGCGAGGGAGGGACACACGCACAGTGAATGAGGGACACACGCACACAGTGAGGGAGGAACACCCACAACGAGGGAGGGACACGCATACACATCGAGGGAGGGGGACACGCACACACACAGCGAGGGAGGGGTCACGCACACATTGAGGGAGGGGGACACACACAGCGAGCGAGGGGGACACACAAACACACACAGCGAGAGAGGGTTGGCACACACAGTGAGGCCGGGACACACACACACATACAGCGAGCGAGGGACACGCACACACACAGCGAGCGAGGGGGACATACACACACACAGTGAGGGAGGGAGACACACACACGTACAGCCAGGGTGGGGGGCACAATCACAGCGAGGGAGGGACACACACACATAGCGAGGGAAAGGGACGCGCACACTCACAGTGAGGGAGGGGGACACGCAAACACACAGCGAGGGAGGGACACACACACACACACACACACACACAGCGAGGGAGGGGGACACACACACAGCGAGGGAAGGGGCACACACACAGCGAGGGAGGGACACATACACATACAGCGAGGGAGAGGGACGCGCACACTCACAGCGAGGGAGGGACACGCAAACACACAGCGAGGGAGGGACACACAAACACACAGCGAGGGAGGGGGCACACACACACAGCGAGGGAGGGACACACACACACACAGCAAGGGAGGGGGAGACACACACAGCGAGGAGGGTCACACACACAGCGAGGGAGAGGGACGCGCACACTCACAGCGAGGGAGGGACACGCACACACACAGCGAGGGAGGGACACACACACACAGCGAGGGAGGGGGACACACACACAGCGAGGGAAGGGGCGCACACACACAGCGAGGGAGGGACACATACACATACAGCGAGGGAGAGGGACGCGCACACTCACAGCGAGGGAGGGACACACACACACAGCGAGGGAGGGGGACACACACACAGCGAGGGAAGGGGGCACACACACAGCGAGGGACGGACACGCACACGCACAGCGCGGGAGCGGGACACACACACAGCGAGCGAGGGGAACACACACACAGTGAGGGAGGGGTGGCACATACACAGTGAGGGAGGGGGACACACTCACATACAGCGAGGGAGGGGACACACACACACACACACACACACACACACAGCGAGCGAGGTGGACACGCACTCACACAGCCAGGGTGGGACACACACACACACACACACACACACACAGCGAGGGAGGGGGACACACACAAAGCGAGTGCGGGGACACACATTCACACAGTGAGCGAGGGACACACACTCACAGCGAGGGAGGGGGAAACACACACATAGCGAGGGAGGGGACACACACACATAGCGAGGGAGGGGACACACACACATATCGACGGAGGGGTACACACACACACATCGAGGGAGGGGACACACAGCGAGGGAGGGGACACACACAGCGAGGGAGAGGTGGCACACACACAGTGAGGGAGGGGGCCAAACACACATACAGCGTGTGAGGGACACACGTACACACAGCGAGAGAGGGACACACGCACACACACAGCGAGGGAGGGACACCCACGCACAGTGACAGAGGGGGAAACGCACACACACAGTGAGGGAGGGACACGCACACACAGCGAGGGAGGGGGACACACACATACTGCGAGGGAGGGGGACACACACACAGCGACCGAGGGAGACACGCACACACACAGCGAGGGATGGGGACAAGCACACAGTGATGGAGGGATACACGCACACAGCGAGGGAGGTACACACGCACACAGAGAGGGAGGGACACACGCACACAGAGAGGGAGGGGGACACACATACATAGCGAGGGAGGGGGACACACACACATAGCGAGGGAGGGACACGCACACACACAGCGAGCGAGGTGTATACGCACACATACAGCGAGGGAGGGGGACACACACACGCAGAGAGGGAGGGACACACACACAGCGAGGGAGGGACACGCACACACAGCGAGGCATGGGGACACGCACACAGCGAGGGAGGGGGCATGCACACAGCGAGGGAGGGACACACGCACACAGTGAGGGAGGGACACACACACACACAGCGAGGGAGGGGGACACACACACAGAGAGGTAGGGGGCACACACACACCCACAGCGAGGGAGGGGGGCACAATCACAGGGAGGGAGGGGGACACACACACAGCAAGGGAGGGAGAGACACACACACAGCGAGGGAAGGACACATACACATACAGTGAGGGAAAGGGACACGCACACTCACAGCGAGGGAGTGGGGACACACACACAGCGAGGGAAGGGGCCACACACACAGCGAGGGAGAGACACGCACATGCACAGCGCGGGAGGGGGACACGCACCCATCGAGGAAGGGGGACACGCGCACAGTGAGGGAGGGACACGCGCATACAGCGAAGGAAGGGGACACACACACACATAGCGAGGGAGGAAACCGCACACACAGCGACGGAGGGGAACACACACACACAAAGCGAGGAAGGGGGACACACACACAGCGAGGATGGGGTACACGCACACACAGCGAGAGAGGGGACGCACACATCGAGGGAGGGGGACACACACAGCGAGGGAGTGGGACACACACACACACAGCGAGCGAGGTGGACACGCACACACACAGCCAGGGAGGGACACACACACACACACACAGCGAGGGAGGGGGATACACACAAAGCGAGGGCGGGGGACACACATTCACACAGTGAGGGAGGGAAACACAGTCACAGCGAGGGAGGGGGAAACACACACATAGCGAGGGAGGGGACACACACACAAAGCGAGGGAGGGGACACACACACATCGAGGGAGGGGGACACACACAGCGAGGGAGGGGGACACACACACAGCGACCGAGGGAGACACGCACACACACAGCGAGGGATGGGGACAAGCACACAGTGATGGAGGGGTACACGCACACAGCGAGGGAGGTACACACGCACACAGTGAGGGAGGGACACACACACACAGCGAGGGAGGGGGACACACATACATAGCGAGGGAGGGGGACACACACACATAGCGAGGGAGGGACATGCACACACAGCGAGGCATGGGGACACGCACACAGCGAGGGAGGGGGCATGCACACAGCGAGGGAGGGACACACGCACACAGTGTGGGAGGGACACACGCACACACACACACACACACACACACACACACACACAGCGAGGGAGGGGGCCACACACACAGAGAGGTAGGGGGCACACACACACCCACAGCGAGGGAGGGGGGCACAATCACAGGGAGGGAGGGGGACACACACACAGCAAGGGAGGGGGAGACACACACACAGCGAGGGAAGGACACATACACATACAGCGAGGGAGAGGGACACGCACACTCACAGCGAGGGAGGGGGGACCCACACACAGCGAGGGAAGGGGCACACACACAGCGAGGGAGAGACACGCACACGCACAGCGCGGGAGGGGGACACGCACCCATCGAGGAAGGGGGACAAGCGCACAGTGAGGGAGGGACACACGCACACAGCGAGGGAGGGGGACACACACACATAGCGAGGGAGGGAACCTCACACACAGCGACGGAGGGGAACACACACACACAAAGCGAGGAAGGGGGACACACACACAGCGAGGGAGGGACACGCACACACACAGCGAGGATGGGGTACACGCACACACAGCGAGAGAGGGGACGCACACATCGAGGGAGGGGGACACACACAGCGAGGGAGTGGGACACACACACACACACAGCGAGCGAGGTGGACACGCACACACACAGCCAGGGAGGGACACACACACACAGCGAGGGAGGGGGACACACACAAAGCGAGGGCGGGGGACACACATTCACACAGTGAGGGAGGGAAACACAGTCACAGCGAGGGAGGGGGAAACGCACACATAGCGAGGGAGGGGGACACACACACAAAGCGAGGGAGGGGACACACACACATCGAGGGAGGGGTACACACACACAGCGAGGGAGGGGGACACACACAGCGAGGGAGGGGGACAAACACAGCAAGGGAGGGACACACACACACACACACACACACACAGCGAGGGAGAGGTGGCACACACACAGTGAGGAAGGGGGACAAACACACATACAGCGAGGGAGGGACACACATACACACAGCGAGGGAGGGACACCCACACACAGCGACAGAGGGGGACACGCACACACACAGTGAGGGAGGGGCACACACACGCACAGCGAGGGAGGGGGACACACACTCACACAGTGAAGGAGGGGACAAACACAGCGAGGGAGGGACACGAACACACACAGCAAGGGAGGAGTCACGCACACAGCGAGGGAGGGGGACACACACATAGCGAGGGAGGGGGACACATACACATAGCGAGGGAGGGGACACACACACATCGAGGGAGGGGACAAACACACAGCGAGGGAGGGACACGCACACACAGCGAGGGAGGGACATGCAATCACACAGCGAGGGAGCGGTCACGCACACAGTGAGGGAGGGACACACGCACACTGTGAAGGAGGGACACACACACAGTGAGGGAGTGACACACACACAGCGAGGGAGGGACACACGCACACAGTGAATGAGGGACACACGCACACAGTGAGGGAGGAACACCCACAGCGAGGGAGGGACACGCATACACATCGAGGGAGGGGGACACGCACACACACAGCGAGGGAGGGGTCACGCACACATTGAGGGAGGGGGACACACACAGCGAGCGAGGGGGACACACAAACACACACAGCGAGAGAGGGTTGGCACACACACAGTGAGGCCGGGACACACACACACAGACAGCGAGCGAGGGACACGCACACACACAGCGAGCGAGGTGGACACACACACACACAGCGAGGGAGGGACACACACAAACAGCGAGGGAGGAGGACAAGCACACAGTGAGGGAGGGACACACGCACACAGCGAGGGAGGGACACACACATACAGACACACATCGAGGGAGGGACACACACACACACAACGAGGGAGGGACACGCACACACACAGCGAGGGAGGGGGACACGCAACCAGTGAGGGATGGATACACGCACACAACGTGGGTTGGACACACACACACACAGCGAGGGAGGTGTGGCACGCACACAGTGAGGGAGGGGGACAAACACACATACAGCGAGGGAGGGACACGCACACTCACAGCGAGTGCCGGAGATGCACACACAGCGAGGGAGGGGAACACACACACAGTGAGGGATGGGGGCACACTCACAGCGAGGGAGGGGCACACGCACACACACAGCGAGGGAGGGGGACAAACACACATACAGCGAGGGAGGGACAGGCACACTCACAGCGAGTGCCGGAGACGCACACACAGCGAGGAAGGGACACACACACACACAGCGAGGGAGGAGCGAACACACACACAGCAAGGGAGAGGTGGCACACACACAATGAGGGAGGGACACACACACACAGCAAGGGAGGAGGGGACACACACACAGCGTGGGAGGGGGACACGCACACAGCGAGGGAGGGGACACACAAGCGCACAGTGAGGGATGGGGACACGCACACAGCGAGGGAGGTACACACGCACACAGTGAGGGAGGGACACACGCACACAGCGTGGGAGGGACACGCACTCACACAGCGAGCGAGGGACACACACACACACACAGCGAGGGAGGGTCACGCACACAGCGAGGGAGGGACACACACACACACAGCGAGGGAGGGACACACACACACACAGCGAGGGAGGGGGTGGCACGCACACAGTGAGAGAGGGGGACAAACACACATACAGCGAGGGAGGAAGACGCACACACAACGAGGGAGGGGGACACACACACAGCGAGGGAGGGGGGGCACACTCACAGCGCCGGACCGGCACACGCACACACACAGCGAGGGAGGGGGACACGCACACACAGCGAGGGAGGGACACGCGCACACAGCAAGGGAGGAGGGGACACACACACAGCGTGGGAGGGGTACATGCACACAAACAATGCGGGAGGGACACACACACAGCGAGGGAGATGGGGACACACACACAGTGAGGGAGCGGGACATGCACACAGCGAGGGAGGGGACACACACTCACACTGTGAGGGAGGGACACACGCACACAGCGAGGGAGGGGGATGCACACACAGGGAGGGAGGGACACGCACACACACAGTGAGGGAGGGGGACACACACTCACACAGTGAAGGTGGGGACACACACACAGTGAGGGAGGGGCACACGCTCAGCGAGGGAGGGGGACACACACTCACACAGTGAAGGAGGGGACACACACACATAGCGAGGGAGGGACACGCACACACACAGCGAGGGAGGAGTCACGCACACAGCGCGGGAGGCGGACACACACAAAGCGAGGGAGGGGTCACACACACATAGCGAGGGAGGGGGACACACACACATAGCGAGGGAGGGGACACACACACAGCGAGGGAGGGACATGCAATCACACAGCGAGGGAGCGGTCACGCACACAGTGAAGGAGGGACACACGCACACTGTGAAGGAGGGACACACACACAGTGAGGGAGGGACACACACAGTGAGGGAGGGACACACACACAGCGAGGGAGGGACACACGCACACAGTGAATGAGGGACACACGCACACAGTGAGGGAGGAACACACACAGCGAGGGAGGGACACGCATACACACAGCGAGGGAGGGGTCACGCACACATCGAGGGAGGTGGACACACACAGCGAGCGAGGGGGACACACAAACACACACAGCGAGAGAGGGTTGGCACACACACAGTGAGGCCGGGACACACACACACATACAGCGAGGGAGGGACACGCACACACACAGCGAGCGAGGTGGACACACGGACACACAGCGAGGGAGGGACACGCACACACACACATCCAGCAAGGGAGGAGGGGACACACACACAGCGAGGGAGGGGGTCACGCACACAGCGAGGGAGGGGGACAAGCACACAGTGAGGGAGGGACACACGCACACAGCAAGGGAGGGACACACGCACACAGACACACATCGAGGGAGGTACACACACACACAGCGAGGGAGGGACACGCACACACACAGCGAGGGAGGGGGACACGCAACCAGTGAGGGAAGGACACACGCACACAACGAGGGAGGGACAAACACACATACAGCGAGGGAGGGACACGCACACTCACAGCGAGTGCCGGAGACGCACACACAGCGAGGGAGGGGGACACACACACAGCGAGGGAGGGGGGCACACTCACAGCGAGGGAGGGGGACAAACACACATACAGCGAGGGAGGGAAACTCACACTCAAAGCGAGTGCCGGAGACGCACACACAGCGTGGGAGGGGGACACGCACACAGCGAGGGAGGGGACACACAAGCGCACAGTGAGGGAGGGACACGCACACACACAGCGAGGGAGGGACACGCACACACACAGCGAGGGAGGGGGCACAAACACAGCGAGGGAGGGACACACACACACAGCGAGGGAGGAGCGAACACACACGCAGCAAGGGAGGGGTGGCACACACACAATGCGGGAGGGACACACACACACAGCGCGGGTGGGGACACGCACACACAGCGAGGGAAGGGGGCACACACACAGCGAGGGAGGGACACGCACACACACAGCGCGGGAGGGGGACACACACACATAGCGAGGGAGGGGGACACGCGCACAGTGAGGGAGGGACACACACATACAGCGTGGAATGGGGACACACACACAGCGAGGGAGGGACCCGCACACACAGCGAGGGAGGGGAACCCACACACACAGAGCGAGGAAGAGGGACACGCACACACACAGCGAGGGAGGGACACACACACACACACACACACACAGCGAGTGAGGGGGTACACACCCACCCACAGCGAGGGAGGGGGGCACACACACATCGAGGGAGGGACACGCACACACAGCGAGGGAGGGGTCACGCACGCAGCGAGGGAGGGGGACACACACACACACAGCGAGGGAGGGGACACACACACACACAGTGAGGGAGGGGGCACACACACACGTACAGCCAGGGAGGGGGGCACAATCACAGCGAGGGAGGGACACACACACATAGCGAGGGAGAGGGACGCGCACACTCACAGCGAGGGAGGGGGACACGCAAACACACAGCGAGGGAGGGACACACACACACACAGCGAGGGAGGGGGACACACACACAGCGAGGGAAGGGGGCACACACACAGCGAGGGAGGGACACATACACATCCAGCGACGGAGAGGGACGCGCACACTCACAGCGAGGGAGGGACACGCAAACACACAGCGAGGGAGGGGGACACACACACACAGCGAGGGAGGGGGACACACACAGCAAGGGAGGGGGAGACACACACAGCGAGGGAGGGTCACACACACAGCGAGGGAGAGGGACGCGCACACTCACAGCGAGGGAGGGACACGCACACACACAGCGAGGGAGGGGGACACACAGCGAGGGAGGGGGACACACAGCGAGGGAGGGGGACACACACACAGCGAGGGAAGGGGGCACACACGCAGCGAGGGACGGACACGCACACGCACAGCGCGGGAGCGGGAGACATGCACACAGTGAGAGAGAGACACACACACAGCGAGGGAGGGGGCCACACACACATAGCGAGGGAGGGACACGCACATACAGCGTGGGATGGGTCACACACACAGCGATGGAGGGACCCGCACACACAGCGACGGAGGGGAATACACACACACAGCGCGAGGAAGGGGGACACGGGCACACACAGCGAGGGAGGGACACACACACACACAGCGAGGATGGGGTACACGCACACACAGCGAGAGGGGGGACGCACACATCGAGGGAGGGGGACACACACAGCGAGGGAGTGGGACACACACACACACAGTGAGGGAGGGGTGGCACACACACAGTGAGGTAGGTGGACACACACACATACAGCGAGGGAGGGGGACACACACAAAGCGAGTGCGGGGACACACATTCACACAGTGAGCGAGGGACACACACGCACAGCGAGGGAGGGGTAAACACACACAGCGAGGGAGGGGGACGCACACACATAGCGAGGGAGGGGACACACACACACATATCGAGGGAGGGGTACACACACACACACATCGAGGGAGGGGGACCCACATAGCGAGGGAGAGGTGGCACACACACAGTGAGGGAGGGGGACAAACACACATACAGCGTGGGAGGGACACACGTACACACAGCGAGGGAGGGACACACACACACACACACAGCGAGGGAGGGACAACCATGCACAGCGACAGAGGGGGACACGCACACACACAGTGAGGGAGGGAAACGCACACACAGCGAGGGAGGGGGACACACACATACTGCGCGGGAGGGGGACACACACACAGCGACCGAGGGAGACACGCACACACACAACGAGGGATGGGGACAAGCACACAGTGATGGAGGGATACACGCACACAGCGAGGGAGGTACACACGCACACAGTGAGAGAGGGACACACGCACACAGCGAGGGAGGGGACACACATACATAGCGAGGGAGGGGGACACCCACACATAGCGAGGGAGGGACACACACACACACAGCGAGCGAGGTGTATACGCACACACACAGCAAGGGAGGGGGACACACACACAGAGAGAGGGAGGGACACACACACAGCGAGGGAGGGACATGCACACAGAGCGAGGGAAGGGAGGGGGCATGCACACAGTGAGGGAGGGACACACGCACACAGCGTTGGACGGGGACACATACACATAGCGAGGGAGGAGGACACACACACACAGTGAGGGAAGGACACACACACACACTCAGCGAGGGAGGGACACGCACACACAGCGAGGGAAGGGGACACGCACACAACGAGGGAGGGGGACACGCACAAAGCGAGGGAGGGTCACACAGACAGCGAGGGAGGGGGACACACACACAGCGAGGGAGGGGTGGCACGCACACAATGAGGGTGAGGGGCACACACACGTTCAGCGAGGGAGGGACACGCACACACACAGCAAGTGAGGTGGACACGCACACAGCGAAGGAGGGAGACACACACGCAGCGAGGGAGAGACACACACACACAGCGAGGGACGAGGGGACACACACACAACTAGGGAGGTACACACGCACACAGTGAGGGAGGGACACACGCATACAGCGAGGAAGGGGGACACACACACACAGTGAAGGAGGGACACGCACACACAGCGACGGAGGGGGGACACACACACAGCGAGCGAGGGGGACATGCACACACACAGCGAGGGATGGGGACAAGCACACATTGATGGAGGGGTACACGCACACAGCGAGGGAGGTACACACGCACACAGCGAGGGAGGGACACACACACACAGCGAGGGAGGGACACACAAACAGCGAGGGAGAGACACACACACACACACACACACACACACACACACACAGAGCGAGGGACGAGGGGACACACACACAACTAGGGAGGTACACACGCACACAGTGAGGGAGGGACACGCACACACAGCGACGGAGGGGGCCACACACACAGCGAGCGAGGGGGACATGCACAAACACAGCGAGGGATGGGGACAAGCACACAGTGATGGAGGGGTACACGCACACAGCGAGGGAGGTACACACGCACACAGTGAGGGGTTGTACACACGCACACAGCGAGGGAGGGACAACACACACAGCGAGGGAGGGACACACACACACAGCGAGGGAGGGGACAAACACACACAGCGAGGGAGGGACACACACACACACACACAGCGAGGAGGGGTCACGCACACAGCGAGGGAGAGGGACGCGCACACTCACAGCGAGGGAGGGGGACACGCAAACACACAGCGAGGGAGGGACACACACACACACAGCGAGGGAGGGGAAACACACACAGCGAGGGAGGGGGCCACACACACAGCGAGGGAGGGACACATACACATCCAGCGACGGAGAGGGACGCGCACACTCACAGCGAGGGAGGGACACGCAAACACACATAGCGAGGGAGGGACACACACACACACACAGCGAGGGAGGGGGACACACACACAGCGAGGGAAGGGGGCACACACGCAGCGAGGGACGGACACGCACACGCACAGCGCGGGAGCGGGACACACACTCATCGAGGGAGGGAGACACGCCCACA